>NW_019524243.1:595840-602920 GCF_002814215.2 Seriola lalandi dorsalis
GGGTGGGGGTGGGGGTGGGGGGGTAGCAAGAGCTCCCCCACCATCGCAGCACCTGTCACACCTTGAGATAATCATCCATCATGCCTCGCCAGTGACTGGAGAGTGTGTGGTCCTTTTTAATGGCCGCCATTGACACGATTCGTCTTCCAAGCCACCCACAGCCTGTCACCAAATTGCTACTGTTGCAGCGGGGATACATTTTATTGCACCTGTGCAAAGATGAGATGTGTGGATTCTTGTCTGTAAGAACGTTTGCCTGGAATGGTGTGATTCCTGTAAAGAAAGTGATAATTTCTATTGTCAAAACTACAGACACTTGGAGGTCCTCAGCTGATCAACCGATGATGATGACAAAAAAAAGTCTTTGAAGTTGCAGCATTCACGCCGCAAGATAAAGCCCGAGAGCGGTACTTGATTCCAGAAAACTACTAGTGAAAAAATTGCACTTTGATGCAACAGCTTTTGATTTTACAGCCCACTGACATTGAACTTGAGCTTGTCTTTTTTCATCTGAATTATTACTTTTCACCTATTAAGAGCTCTCGAGCTAAAAGCTGAAGTTATATGGGCGCTGAAATAAATCCGACTGTGATGAGTGAAAGAAGCTGAGCAGACAGGTGGGAAAGCAATGAGACCATGTGAATGAATAGGCACAATGTCCTTCACTTACTGCAGATACCTGGCCTTCACATAAAGACACTGTTGTTTCTGACTCAACACAGGTCTACCTCCACACCACATCAGACATACAGTGTATATGTCTCAGTGTAAGCTTCCTTGCATGAGGATGCGTTAAGGGCGCAAGTAAAAGCATCGGTTCACATGCGCTCCTATGCACATTACTCTAAATCTGTAGCACGGATGTGAGGATATGTAACTCACCGGGTCTCCTAGTCCACAAGATGGCTCTGTGGTAAGGTGAGCTCAGACGTTGGAACAGGCGTTAATAGCGCATCTAACTTGACTAGATGTCCCATGGTGCAGCTGGGCACGCGAACGGAAGAGGCCTGACTAATGGGAGGACACCGGTGGGAGGGTGGCACGCACCCAGGGCCTCTGGCGGCCCTTTAATAGAGGACCACGGAGATGCCTGCCTGCTGTGGTTTCTGGGTTTCAGATGATTCTAGTTTCAGGTGACATGCCTCATGCTCTATTAGCAGACTCTTCCGACCACAGTTTTCTTTGGCAGCCACACAGGTTCAGACTGCAGCAGCTCTGAGCGAGACCGGTTTTCCACACGCCACCTTTCTCCTCCTCCATCATATACACACATACACACAAATAAATGTATGCAGACACATACCCACACATATGCGTGGGCGAACCAACACACACAGATCAAAATCTCTATTTCATTAATATATACACATCGAGACACATAATCAAACATAATCATGCACAGACATTGACAGACAAGCCCAGCCGTTAGTCTCTCCGGTAAATAGAGGTCTGTTGATGTACATAGATAGGTAGGGAGTCTAGCACACAGACATCCATATATTTTGTCTGGGCTAATACTGTACTTCAGCCTTGACATGGTGGCAGTGGAGGATTTAGGCTCCAGTGGTGTTTGTGAAGTACAGAGCTGTGTCCAAACATCCTGCTCATTCCTATGAAGTGGTTGGATGCTGGTCCCTCTCTCGCTGCCCCTTTTCAGCACATTGGCATACGTTCTGGGTGGCATCAGGTCTCAAGCCTGAGTCAAAGGGCTGTCTCCTCGACTCCTGCTATGTTTCATTCTCCCCCTCTACCTTTTCTGACCATGTTTCTGTCTGCTCCTCTCAGTGGAGTCGTGCAGACTGTATAATTTTGCTCTCCATTTCAGAGGATCCTGTGAGAGTCGATAATGCCAAAATCAAGCAAATGTGTCATCTTCTGCAGTTTGCATGCAGATCTATAGAGAAATGTGAAATTGAGTTTTCCCTCCTCGTAAGAGTGCTGACTTTTGTCTTTTGTTGGCGTGACAAGGGGATTATACCACCTTATTTTACAAATACAAAGCCACTCTTTGTACTGTTCAAATCACAGTTATTGTACAGTGATATAACCAAGAGTTTCCTGACAGTGGTGTCTCAGTCATCATCTCTGTTGGATATTGGCCCTCGACTGAACGTTGAACAGCCGCATTTTCTTCAGTCATTCAAGAACGTCTCTGCACTTTTGACACACTTTTCCACATACTTAAATTTTAAAATAGCAACTTCATTAATGAAATCAATGGCACACTACATGACATTTGCACAGTATTTGCTTTCTGTCGTGTGGTGTAAGTCTGGACCTCGAGAGGTTTGGCTGATACACCTAATTAAACCAAGAGGTTGAAAGCTGCCATGGTTGTAAACTCCTCTTGGCTTTCAAAATGATTTGGACAAGTTTTGTTGGGGAAGTACCAAGGGTGTCTGTTTACACATGTCCATACTTCTTACTGAACATGTTGGGGGCAGTGAGAAAGACAAACAGCAACAAGACCAAATGGTAAAGCACTCTGAAGAAATTTGGTCAATATACAGTTAAAACTCCTTAGCAACTATTCCTGAAGTTAAATGAAAGTGAATTTTGTGCTCTAGCAAGCGCTCAATACACACACAGCTGGCTACAGTTTTATTTCTTTAAGTATAAAAATAATTTAGCTCTGGTTTACACATTTTTTTCCAAACCTTTTAACTGATGCTAAGTTCTTTTAATATGACCTGGGCTTTAAATTCATGTCAATCACTGGTAAAGGCATTCATAATGGATTCTGGCATGCTGTATATTGAAACCATTTATCTCAAAAGCTGACAAGAGAGACGTCAGTGTAGGTGTTTTGATGTAAAGAGAGATCATTTTGACAAGGATGAATCAATGCACTGATATGTGTCTGTTTATGTCTGCTTGCTGTATATTTGCTGTATAATCCGCATGGAATTGAGATTTTCAACAGAGGATATTTTCATCCGGGATGATCTGATTTTAATGAAAGCTTCTGTCACTCACAGGGCTAACCTGTGTAATTCCTTGTATATACTGTGGCTTGAGGGAAAATGGCAGGCGAACAGGCCTATAATGTTCAGGTGAGACCAAGCATTGAGAAGAAGGAAAACAAACACACACACACAGATACACACACACACACACACCATGGATTTGTAGAGTGTATAGTCATTCTTCGTCGTTGTGTACATGATATACTTGTTGTAGGCTACTGTATAGATACCTTACTTATATATAGTACAGTACAAGCAATGTACTTCTAATGTAAATTTACCCCCTAATATGCAATTCAAACAACATATCGCCAACCACATCACAAAAATAGCCCAAACTTTGCTCAAAAAATCAGTTTACCACTTCAACTATAACCAAGCGTGTTTCCTTTGAATGTGGCGAGTGTGCCGGCTCAGCTGACCAGAGAGGAGCCCAACCAGCTGGCTCACGTGACCGACATCGACCGTGTTATTTACATTCAGCTCATGGTGAGCTGTTTGCCGAGAGGGATAATTTGACAGTCAGATAAACAGACAGACAGACAGACGGATAAACAGAGTGTTGGCTACTGACAGAGATCTCACTGTCAGTCTCACTGCCACTCTGTTCCTCTCTCAAGCCCAACAGCCACGGGGCAATATTTGAGCAGACAGTCACCAAGTCTTCCAAATATTGAACAACATGCAGTAGCTGTTTCTTTTCCAAGTGATTTTTGGACTCGGTGTCTCTGTTTTCCTCTTCTTCTTTTTGTGGTGCAATACTGGCAGGACATGGGTGGCACTCCCTGTCATTTCTTTCTCTCTGTCCTCCCTCTGTCTAGTTTCATGTCTCTTTTTATGTAGTGTAACAGTAAAAAAATAAATAAAAAATCATCTCAAACTCAAATTCATCTCATGTTATGAATTTCAAATTATTTACCTTATCGCTTTTTTAAAAATTTTTCTTGATTTTATTTTTGTAAAATGTACTTTACTGACATCAGTAGATATTTACACAGCTTTCATGAATAGTAATTTATGAGTATTGTTTTTCCGAGGAACTTTAATTAATGCCAATATATCATTAGGGTTCACATATATCTGTCTTACAGTATTCCTAGTGTCTGTTTTGTGTAGGCGTGACAGTTTTGCAATATCAGATGGTGTCAGTGCTTGTCTTTGTGTCTACCGTTGGAGTCTGTCTGTATGTGTGCCTGAATATGTGCATGTGTATCCATTGTGTGACCATGTGTGTACTCTATGTGTGTGTGTGTGTGTGTGTGCGCACATGTGTGTTCAGTGTTCTGCGCCTGCTGTATCCAGTGACGTTGTCACACCTCTCTTGGTGTCCTGCTGTGTTTCCCGCGGCGTCCTGAGGTCCTGGATGCTGTCTCAGTATCGCTGCTGAGGATGGTGGGCGTCTGGCACAGATAACACTCTGATAGCTCAGTGATGGACAGCCGGGAAACTTTTTTTTCCTTTTGCTCTCCTTTCCATCCCCGCCCCCCACCGAACACTATAGCAACCTGCTGTACATGTAGCTCGAAGGTGTGTGTGTGTGTATATTTGTGTGTATTCATGCATTTTCACTTATCATTGGGGGTCGGACTTTATTTGAAAGTAGATTATAAATGGAAATCTTGCTTTGATGAATCCTGGAGTGAAGAAAACAGTTCCTCCCTGAAACTAGAAGCACCAATAAAAGAGAAAAAAAACTGCCATACATAAAACCAAAAAACTTTTAATAAGAAATGAGAATTAATTTTCTTTTTTATTCCCCTTTCTTTTCCTTTGTATTAGCAGTTTTCTCCTTTCCTCAATTATATCATAACTTCTAATGCGAATACAGAACTTGTTCCTAAGTTTTCAGTGGATGTTTGGTTATTCACAAATGTCATTGGCATTCTTTTATTCTCCCCTTGTGGTGGCCTGTGGGGGAAAGGCTAATATCTTGTGTGTCAATTCACAGCATGAAACTTTTAGATCTATATAAGGTTACTCATTGCAGAACTTATTTTCTAAGAGAAAAAAGAAATCCATTATTTATGAACATATTCCCAGTCCATGGCTAATTGTTTATTTTCCTCACAATTGCTTTGATGTAACCAGCTAGACACTTACAGAAGTCTGTCGAAAGCTGAATATTTTCCATTACACTCTTTTAATATATAATTATTGTGTGTCATTCCACTAAAGTTTATTTTAGTTCAATGTTTCCCACATGTGAATTTGAGTAAATTAAATAGATATTGTCTATGTCCTGTTCTGAAATGTGCCACCATGGTTTCTTCTTAAGTATATTCCAAATTTTTATTTCCCCTGACAAATATTTCTAGTTTTCTTTGCCTGGCACTGCTGGGCAGTTTTATCTTTTATCTATTGCGGTAAGCAACCATTTTCAGTACTTCCTTTGGTTGCGCTTGTAAAACAAAATAGAGAAATCGCTCATTTGGCACTGAATGGAATAACAGCAACTGCTTTTTGGGTGAGCTGGGCGGAAGCCGCTGTGTTCTTCACGGGGCTTTCTGTAATTAAGCAGACTGCACATTCCTTGGTTAACATTGAATCCCAAGCTGCCTGATCAGCACTCTGCAGCATTTAGAGAAGTTTAGGGTGGGAGCGGACGCCCAAGCCGCAGAAGAAATCAAACGGTCATAAAATTAGTTTAAACTACAACAAAGAAAACGGCCCCCTATAATTAGATAAGAGAAACATAAAACAGAAAAAAAAAAGCACGGTTGTTTATGCACGCCCTGCCAGTCTTGATTGTCTATATGATGCCCTGGAGTTGGGCTATTGGATAGTTAGTGAACAGCGGTGGTGATCCCAGAGTGGTTTTTCTATACTTTGTTGTTGTTCTGATTCACATTAAACAGCTACTGGACAACTTGCAAAGAGGGTAATTATATATATATATATATATATATATATATATATATCACCCGGTTGTCTGTTTACATAACCTCCAATGCTGGTGATGCTATTATTTACTTAATATATGCTATTTCTTTTATCTCAGAGTAAATGTAAATTCATTGCTGAGTCATAATAAAGCACTTTTATGTTTAGGCTTTAACAGGAAATTTTAGTGAACCCTCTATGAAACTGATAAGAAAACAACAATTTTTTCAAAATCAAAAATATATATTTTTGATAGTTTTGTTCATTTTCAATATTTATATATAATGTTAATGCATTATATTAATTGTATGACATCAAACTTACACTCATATCAACAAAGTACTGTAATAGCAACTAAGTTGATACCAACTAATTGCATTTTGCCCAGGTTACTTTGCTTTGCTCTCCATACAGCCTCTCAGGTATGATCGGCTCTATACCAGCCAGCTCCACCTGTCTAGACTTAACGTTCCCAGCTGGCAGGCTATAGGGGAATGGCCCTCTCACTCAGGCTTTACACAGAGCCATGTCATTCAAATGCCAGGGTGCCCAGTGGCGGGATCTGCAGCTCTGTTCTGGATATCAGCTTTCATAGGATCAAAGCACTGGCAGCGATATCCTCCCCCTCATCAGCCGAGCAGCAGTGCACAGACCCAAGGGATATGATCGGCGGAGGGGAGGAGGGGAGTGTAAAGAGGGAGTGAGGGAGAGAGAGACAGACAGATAGACAGGGAAGAGAGAGAGAAGGAGAGAGGAGAGGGTGAAGGAGGCTGGCGAAGAGGGGGAGGGTTTAAAGGATAGGGAGATGAGAGCTAGGTTAAAGGCCTGCAGGGCTGGGGAGGACGGGAGTGGGTGAGAGAGGGTAGGAGGATGGAGAAGACGGTTGTTAGGGATGTTTGAAGACAGCGGGGGGAAGTGCTGATGGGAGAGCGATGCAAAGAGTGCAAGAAGGGGGAAGGGATGTGAGGGCCAGGCGGTGTGTGTGTAAACGAGACAGATACGCCAGTCTCATCAACATATAGGGCCTGGGTCTCTAGATGGAGCCCTAACAGCTGAGTTTCCCCCAGCACAACAGCATCTATGTACCCCCCCCCCCCAACCCCCCTTGCCTCACCTATCTTCACCACCCCTTACGCCCATGAGTCTATTTACTCACCCGCTTGTTTGCCAAGAGCGACAGCATACCCCCCCTCCACCACCAACACCGCCATCCCCATCCACCCTCCTCTACAGC
>NW_019524243.1:602940-632557 GCF_002814215.2 Seriola lalandi dorsalis
TCCTATCCCCTCTATCATCTTCCTTGGAGATATGAGGAGCGAGGTGCAACACTTTCCTCTTCCTGCTCTCTCCTCCCTCTCTCCAGGCGCTTTTTGATTTCTCCTCTCACCTCCTCTTTTTCTCTCCCTCTTTCATATCCCAGAGTGCTTCTTTTCTTCTGTTCGTCTCTTCCGATCGCGAGTTCTCCTCAAGGTATCAGTGTGTGGTATAGAGTTGTGGCGGAATCTTTTCTTAAAAGTGCCAGCTCATTAAGGAGTGAGAGTGTTTGGATATGCGTAGTTTGTATTTTTAGTGTGTTTGTTTGTGCCGCTGTGCCGGGGCTGTGTTCTCGGTTCACCGTGTGTGTGTGTGTGTGTGTTTGTGTGTGTGTGTGTGGCATGTGTGCATGTCGGGTGTAGAGCAGAGGTAGGAACAGTGCTGAGTCTGATTCTTTCTGTTCCACTGTGGCATTTGGGAAGCACAAACTTTATTCCTGTATAGCAATAACATCTGTTTACAGTGTTGAACATACTGAACACCGGGCGAGGTGAAACAACATGATGTTTAAAAATCTTACTGCATAATGTAAGGATGTGATGCTACAGTAGATGGTGTTGATTCAAACTTTGTTGCAAACCCACTTTCTTATTATAGCCGTAGGCAATAGTGGTGGTATAGAAAAACATGCACTTATATTATGTTGTTTTTAGCACTGAACAATGAGAGGTGACCTAATTATAATTAAAAACAAACTATCTGACAATATCATTAATAATGTTATAAAACTTTTATTCATATCAACAATACCATGACAACTGGGCAAATGTGACGTGATTAAAAACTCCAGAACAGCAAATAAAAGGACATTGCAGTGAGAAATGTTTTATCCAGTCTTTTAACTAGAAAAGTAAATAAAAAACCCTGGACTGCAAGAAAAAAAAAAAAGTTAAACTGACCTCTGTCTTTACCTTTGTTGATGCCCTTCACATCCATGAAGAGAAGTTGGGAGAAAAAATTATTATATTAAATATATTAATAATAATATTGTAATATTCTAATAGGAAGAGCTTAAACAGCAGGTAGTATTTCAACTGCTACTGATTGACACTGACTACAGCAAGAACTGTAATCTCATTCAAATGTGCATATATTACAGTGCATATGTGGTGTAGTGTATGAATATTTCTTGTGAGAGTTACCACTCACTTTAGGATATTACAAAGTTAACATTTGACTGTCTTTTGTATTACACTATTACACATTTTTTCTGTCTACACTAAAAGAAAAAAAACAAAAAACACGTTTAACCTCATATTTAACTATTTGTACGTGTTCCTCCATCCTGGGAATTGCTTTTAAATTGCACGGTATACTGTCTGTCTTTGACAAAATACCACACAATGACGATGGGAAGTATTTCTGTGACATGGCGTCATTCACGCAGGCGGAGACACTGGAACAGCAGCAGTCTACATGCATGCCACAGAGACTTCACCTTTTAAAGAGGCGTGTTTGCTCTTGGTTTAGACAGCGGGTTGTCCAAGGAAATACTGTTGCAGGAGAAAATCCAGTTCCAGAAAGAAAAGAAATCAGTACTGTTTGAACGGTATGGAACTTATTATTGGAGGACATCAGTAGTGAAGGTAATGTTTCGCAATGTTATTAATATTTTGACATGTATTACCCTCCACTCCAATATTTTAAAATAGTGAAACCACAGGAGTGAGTTTAATAGTAACATTTGATGTTTAATGATAATATTTGTGTTAAAGGCTCAAACCTGATCCAGACCCTATAACACTATACACATGAAAATGGACCTGAACTGGCACGGACATGTAAATAACCCCCGGCTCCATCGGGTTTGGGCCGAGTTGGTGACCAAACTTTAGCGGGCAGACTCGAAATGGATGTCTGTGTACCCAGTTGCTGTCACCTTATCTCCTGACAACAGATCACATTACATATATAAACACATATACACACACACACACACACACACACACACACACACACACACACACACACACACACACAGATAAACCAGGAAGCTTAGCTGCCCCAGCTCAGCTCTGCACCCCAGCAACAGGCTGGCAGCTCCCAGTTCTGAGGTCTCTCCCAGTGTGAATGTGTGCGTGCGTGTGTATGTGTGTGTATGTGATAGAGTCTACACCATGAATATTTCAGTCTTGACCCAGTTCCCTCATGCTAGGGATGTCCTGTCTTTACCAGAAGAGACGTGGTGTCATATATTCCAGGTGGTTAACTGAGTCACTATGCACTGTGACATTTCAACCCACTTCCACTTAATTCATATGCAATCAGGATTATATTGTGTGTCGACCAATACTGTGCAGGCCTGTTCAGTGATGGATATTCATTATGGACAAAATGCTTCCAAGTGGGTTCTATTACATTCTTATAATGCACTGTATAGATTGGTCCTTTGAGTTATGTAGAACATATATGTAAACTAAGAGACCTACTGCCTCTCCCTGAGTTCTGGGATCACAGACTGAGGGCAATACCATATGCACACATTCTTTACACACATATACACACACAAACAAACAGGGTACAATAAGATGCCTTAAGGTCTATCCTGTATGTGCAGAGTCTTCCAGGAAAGAGGAAGGTAGCAGTAGCTGGCAGGCTCACTGCTCCAGATCGATACAGGACTGCTTTTACTGCTGTTTGTGGACGCCTCCTCTCCACTGTTATTTTATCCTTCACTGAGCTCTGTTCATTTGTTGTTCATTTGCTCTGCTGTGTTGGTTCAATAAATCTTATATCATCTTTGTTTTCCCCCCATTACAAATAGCCAGGTCCTCCACAGTATGTCGGCTTGTCCTCAGCAGTTATTGTCTTTCCAGCTTTATCCGGCCGGCCCATCTGTGAGCTGAGAGAACAGATTTGATGGAAGCATGTGATCTACAAAAGAAGATGAAATTTACATACACACAGAACACATGCAAACATGCAGCATGCTTTGAAACAATACAAGACTGCACACACACATCACACCCCTCCCCCTAGAACCTACACACACACACACACACACACACACACACACACACACACACACGCTATAGTTGACCTGCCATAAGCTCCATTTAGGTCACAGTCTGCCTGGCCACAGGTGGTCTTCCTGTCACAACCAGTGGACCATGACTATGGAGGATTAGTTGGGAAAGGTACAGTACTGTAAGACATAGTTTATATTAGACAGGAGACTGCGAAGCTTAAGTTTCAATGAAAACAAGAGAGAAAAGCAGAATGATGTGGGACCTTATTGTACACTGTAAACCGAGGAGAGGAGTCTGAGTTTCTCTGTCCACCAGACTTCTGCAACAGAGGGTGCCAGGCTTGATGCCAGGGAAGCTGTCACTGCTCTCAATGCTGACAACCCCGGTGCCACCCGCCTCTGTTTGTGTTTTATTCCCCTGCTTCCTCGTCATGGCAACCTGCTATGTTTCCTCTCCTCCTCACCATCCTTCTTCTCCCTGGTTTCCTTCTCTCCACCTCGTCGCCACTTTTTCTCCATGTAAAGTGATTCTCCAGGTGGAGGTTGGCCGTTTCAAGGCTTGTGGACTGGCAGTTGACTGGTGCGTGGTTTCACCCTGAACCCGTGCTCACCCCAGGGACTGAGGCCCTGGGGGCTCTTGAAGCTCAGCGTGGCTGACGTCCAGCATCTCCTCATCGAGTAAGACCGCCGCCTGGCCACGCTTAGCACTCCCAACTCCAGACAAAGGCTGCCATGTCCTGTAAATACTGTCAGAAGCAGTTAGGAGCTACACTGATGGCTGATTAATTTGTGCAGGTCATTTCCCCCAAAATTTGGGCGCAGACCAGATTTGCCTATATGGAAAGAAGTTGTATGACTTTATTTGCCAACATTCAGCAATTTTGTGAGGTCTCTGTTTGGGCGTGTGCATTATGTGTGGGTGTGAATGAGCAGTGCATGACTGTTACATTTGCCTCCTATACATCAATGTAACTGTGACATGTCAATCTGTCAATATGATGTTGTAATACTTCTACACAACTGCATTGTCTGTGCATGAGTGTGTGTGTGTGTACCTGTGAAGGTGTGTATTGTAGAGCAGAAGATCACCTTGACTGTGGCCAGTCAGAGAGAGCCGTGGGCACTGAAACTGAGAAGGCGGGGTTGAACTGCCTCCCAGAAGGCCGTTCTGTTCAGCACAGACGTCTGCAGTCCCCCTTTAGACTCTCTCCCTCTCTCTCTCTCTCTCACTCACACACACACACACACACACCCCTCCAGCTGGGAGGTCCCGTGAGGTAGTGAGGCTCATTGACTGATTAGGTCCCAGGTAAAGCACTGCCCGGGAGCCTGCTATAAAGCCAAAGTCAATGACAACGCTCACACACATACACACACAAACACACACACAGCTACTGTACACCTCTCCCCACGCTTTTTTACAGCACATGCACACACACACACAGAAGTGCGCACGCTTACTGTCTCTATCAGACAGCTGCTCATGCAGTCTGCTCACCACTGGGATTTCCCTGTATTGTATATGATATAATGATATTATTCCCTCTATTTGCTGGGTAGTTAGGCACCATGCCAGGTAGCTCACTTATGAAATTGGGCTAAAAGCATGATGTTATTTCAGGATATGAAATGGCTGTGGAGTGGGACTGATAGAAAGCCGTACTTGCACTCTACTTTTTTGTTTCTGTTCCTCGCTTTGCCTCCTCTTCAGTCTTCTTTTATCTTATTTACTTTTCTCTCTTTCTCTTCCCGATGTCCTTGCATCTAAATGTTCTTTACAATAGTCTCGCCTTTAACAATAGCTTTCATAGCACTGTACCCACATTTATAAACCATGCACCACAGTGCAAATCAGGAAGTTACTGGACAATGGCGGCGGCCCCCTCCAATCCACAGGCAGTAAAACGATAGCAGTCTCTGATTCTATTCTCTGCTCTCTGCCATTTTACAGTCTGTCAGCCTGCTCGTAGCTCTGTAGTTCAAAGCTCAGACCGGAACCCTCCAATGCTATTTGCAGCCCTTTTCTGAAAACCCGCTATTGTGGAGGTATAATTACAGGCCTATACGCTGTGCTTAATTCTCAAACAATAGGGTATACTTTTACACAAGGACATGAAATTACTCTCCATTCAGAACATGCTTGACTAGACAACAGAGCTCTTCATGTTCAGAGGACATTTATGCTGCTGTAACGATGCTGTGTAAAAGCCAGACTGCAAGTCTCTTCCTGTTGTTCCCTCCCATTACTTCAATGTTCTGCTAACACCACAATGATGATGATGGTGATGATGACTCAGGTAGTAAGCTACTCTCTCTCTATCTATCTAAATTCACATTGCAAATATCAGCAAGCTTTTTCTATCTAATTTCTTCCCCTTTTTCACTTTCATTCATGGAAGATGATCAAGTTCCCTGATTAATTAGTTACCATGGGGCAACCTTCCCTGAACTTAATTTTCTCTCTGACTTTCCGTGTTACTCTCTTTCTGTCCTATGTTGTTCCTCAGTGGTCGTCGCCCCGTGTCGGACAGTGATGCTGTTGTTCCTCCTTTCACTGTTGGCCTCCTCCTCCGAGAGGCACCCAGCTCCTGACTCCTAATTGGTGGAAATGCAAGCAGCATCTGGTTCTGGTGAGCGTCTTTGTCGACAACGGCGGTCATCCAGCCGTTTGACAGCTGGTTGCCATAACGTCATCACCTTGGCGACAGACTGGACTCTGGCGCTGTTCTGGAGTACCTGCCACTCAGCATTACCAGCCACCCTCACAGAAGAGACAGGGCATTTCATTGCATCCAAGAAATGAGGCAGTTTCAGAGTCAAATTTGATAATAAGCTTATTTCAGCCCCCACCACAACACACCACAGCAAACAGCCCGTCCAGCTCTCCGTGACTAACCCCAGCCTGTAGGACTAATATTTTAGTGGATGAATTATATGGCCTGTTAACTTTGAAAGATTCTGTCGACAGTGCATGGTGTCAGTATGCCATTTCATATAATGCCATTTCATTTCTCTACTTTTCACTGTAGAATTCCAGCTTTCCTAACGATAGGGAAAGCAGAGACCTTGTTGGCCTTGAAGAGGGAACGGAGGAGAATTAAGTCTTTGGGAATTCTCTCTTTTTCCCTCGTCTCCTTTTCGAACCCCTACACTCTAGTCCTCTCCTCTTGCCTCCGCTCTCTTCATTCCCCTGTGGCTACATCCATGGTATTCCAGAAATACTCAGGCTCAGTGCTCGTTTGTGTCGGCCTTTAGTGCAAGATACCGGTGCAACTTCTGCAACTGATATAGTCATTGTTATCTAGCAACAATTACTGTATTTGATGCTTTTGTGAACTGAAATACCAATTAAAATGCTGAATTGTTTGTTTAGACAATTGAGTTACAAGAAATCTTTATGTCTGTGAGGAAAATATGCCGACTGTCTTGGTTTGTGACAGTGGTGCGAATGCAAATGTTTGTGAAACTGCGTGATATACAGGGTGAAATTAATTTGGATTAAGTTAATTTTTCAACATTTTCTTAAATATGTTAAATGAAAAAATGCGAATTTTTAATTGCATATGAATAATAATGTAAACAAGAGTTAGACTTAAATGTGAATTATAGAATTATGTGTGATACCACTTGCTTCAAGGTGAATGTTCATATGGTTAACATATTACGTGATATGATAAAATCAAAAGGAAAATTCAGCTCCATGGCCTTATTAGTCCTAAACCTCCAATGTTTAATTACCGATGGACAGGGATCATTTATACCGGGATTGTCAGGAGTTAAACAAACACACGCACATTAGACAAACTTCACAAGATAAAATAAACATGCATCTTGATTCCTGCAAGATAGTAGTCAGTTCCACACATCACATCATATTTGCTGCTGCTATTTCATATCCACGCATGAGCAAACACAGTGGTGGCCATACAGGAGAGGAGGCGGCAGTGGAGCAAACAGCATGAGGGCACCGTGTTCAAACTGTGGTGACCAGTGGCTCCTGCCTGTCCGTGGCCTCACAGCCCTGCCCCTGCCCCAGTGACTCAATGCAGGTATTCACAAACGGGATTCCAGTGGCCACCAAAACATCTAAACCAAACGGACAGAGTGACTCTTCTAGGTAAATAGCGGGCCGTGCCAGGATCTAAACCGTATAGCCTCTTTTTCTCCCTAAGTATCTCTGTCTCACTTTCTGGTGCTCTCTGGCTTTGTTTCCCTGTGCACCCTTCGCCAGACTAAAAATGAAAATGAGCATGCTGTTTCACAGACCTCACAACTCACATCTTGGAATTTAATGCTCCCAGTCAGTAATAAATGTAAATGCTGCATTGCACTATTTTCTTTCGAGAAAAGGAACTAATGATGATTTTGGGGGAGGTTTACTTCAAATGTACGTTTATAAAAAGATTAATCGAATGACATTACGTTTTAAAAAAGAACAAACATGTTAAGCAATAGAGAGTAATTTCCCACCCTTTATTGTTGGATTGTGTAATTATTGTTCTACATTTAGTGTCTCACCTAAGCTGCTGTGGAAGCTGGAGGAGACTTGATGATTTGGCATACTCTTGGCAGAAACAAAAGGCAAACATGGGGTTTCAGAAGAGGCAGACAGCTCATAAGAGAACAAACCACACCACAGAGAGAGGAATCAAACCTAAGCACAGCCTTCTGAAACCAGACAGCCCTATCTCCCTGCACGCCTTGGCTCGGATTGTTTCTACTTATTGTTTACTTGGCTGTTTGACTGATTGGTTCATTGGTTACAAGCCAGACGGGGAGTGACATGATCTGAAATTACACGTTTCACGGCTTCAAAGAGCCGTTGTCAGTACTCAAAAGTTTGTTTTTAATGCTGCTCTGGGATATTAAAGTGATAGTTCAGGTTATTTAACGTGGAGTTGTGTGAGGTACGTATGCATAGTCAGTGTATTGCCTACAGTAGATTGGGATCAGCGTACTCCCAGTTTGGAGAGGCAGCTGGGAGTACCGGCACAGAAGCTGAGCAATGTACTGCTGTGGACGGGGCCACCCCAAAAACTTGTTTTAGCCACTTTAAAAAATGCTCACCGAAAAAAGGGGCATTAGTTGAAGTGCTCTCTTTATTTTGAATTTTTTCATATCTTTATCTCGGCATCAAACAGCCCTTTCTTTTAGCACTACAGTTTCTCAACCATTGTACTACTGTTTAAGAGCTTATCTGTGGCGTAACACGGTGTATGCCGTGGTTGTGCGTAGATATACGGCAGTTCAACTGATACTGGCTTTTTTCGGTGGGCATTTTTTAAGTGGCTAAAACACGTTATTAGGGCTGGCCTTGTCCACAGCAGTACATCACTCAGCTTCTCTGCCGGTACTCTTGGCTGCTTCTCTAAATTGGTAGGGCGCCAATCCAAATCTCACCTCAAGTAAACCCAACTATCACTTTAATCATTGTTGCATAGTTAATTCATATACTGTAGGTAGGCCTGTGAATTCTCAGCCAAGCAAACACCTTTATTTACATTGCAGCCTAAGCTTTATTTATCAGCTGTGATGTGCATGGCATCACTAGTTTGCATATCAGCATCTATGTGTCTATCTATGAGTCAACTTCACCGACAGTGATGTAAGCGTGATTTTGATTCAGGCAATCACAAATAAAATAAAATAAACTACTTAACCTCATCAGTGTGTTTGTTGGAATATGTGTTTCTTCATACAAGCAGATTTAGTTGTGTTTTGACAATGGTTTTTATGTCATTGTGCAGGTGTCAATATGACAATTATAATTGCAAAATTGGCCATATGTCCCCCTATATATTTTTCTTTTGTTGTGTTTATTAAAAATGTAAGAAAATTGTGGAAAAGTTTTGAAGTGGAAATGACCATTGTGGTTACACCTAATAAGGACATATTTTATATTTTATGGTGTTCATACTGTATATAGTCATTTTGCCAAAAAGGCATTCAAAGACAGATATGTCCAGTATGTTATCTTACATTGTGACATTACTTATGTTTAGGGTAAACTGGACTCCAAACCAGTGAACCAGTGAACAAACTGTTATAAGGCTCCAGGAACAGAAATCTAAATCTAATCCTGACAGTTGTGGGATTTGTAAGGAGGTCATGTGGTGTAAAACCACTCACGCCAATCACAGATATCAAATACATGAACCTAAATTGTAATGAACCACATGTTACAGCTGGATTCGTTGAGACTGCAAACAGAAGCAATGCATCATTTTCTGTAGTGCAGACATTTGAAACATTTAATCAATTCAAAAATAATGTTTATAAAAAGTTCTCATAAAACTAAGGAAAAATCACTCAAGTATCAAACTGACAAACAATGTTAAGTGTGTATTTAAACTGTTGAAGAGGGTCTGGAGTCTCCATGACCCCGAACAGAAGGTTAGGGTTAAGGGTAACACACATTAAGTGCTGTATTTTTAGGCCAAACAACATCTTTCAAGGATGTAAAGAATTTTATGTGTAAACTTAAAGACCTGCAATTGGCACCGGGAGTGTAATTGATATGAAATCAAATATTTCTCATTAATATTTCCGCATGATTTATTGGCTATGACATAAGTAGCGATTGGTGTATTTTTTGCAGGAGCCTCAGCACCGTCTGGTTGCGGAAGACAGTGGTCTACAGGCTTTCCACATTTATCGAGCATAATTGCCGCTTAAAGTCTTAAATTATTTATTATTGTGAGATCTGACAGTGCTGCTCAGAAGCAAATTGGGATCATCTTCCATGACCACCAAGGATTTGCAGATTGGAGGCAGAACTAAGTTTATTTCCTCCGCTCTGCTTTTATCCCTGCAAACGAAGCGTTTAAAAGGATCACCCGCGACAGATAACCACGTTACTGTACAGACGAATAACGCCACTGCTCTTAAGATCCTGATTTTGTCTGTGGATTTTTTTTTCTCTCTCTCTCTTCCCTTCACCCCAGCCTAATTGTGCTGATGCTCTCCCTGTGGGTTTTAATGTTTGACACGGCGAAACGCTCTTAAATCCTCCACACTGCTCCCTCCCTTATGAGGCCCAGTATCTTAAAAGCAAAAAGGATGTATGTCTAATTCACAAATTTATCACTTCGCAAAATGATGCATTAAATGAGAGGGGACACGCTCTGATTTGAAATGCTGACTTTAGAAAAGAAGTTCTGATTTTCAAAATGAGTTTAGATGGGCTCCCCTTCACCCCTCACCCACCCGCTTGCCTCCCACGTCCTCTTGCTTTCTCAGTTATATCACTGTCGCTACTTGAGATGGGAGGCCATGCAGCTCTCTCTTTGTCTGCCTCTCTCTTTCACTCTCACTTTCTGTCTCTCTCACCCACAAACACAACCATATTTTATTGCTTAGTTTAGCTGGTTTAGCATGTGATTGCACATGTATGTGTTTTGCATGTGTGCTCATGTGGCTGCATGCATATTTATACTCGTGTGTGTGTGTGTATAGATATGCTGTACATACTATATATACATTTATTCCTTTTTTAAGGTTATGCTCACATGCTCACGCCTGCGTGCAAGTATTTTTGCTTTCGAGGACCAAGCAATAGAGATACTCCCTCGTTCACAAACCATGACTGATTTTCATTTTGCCAGCCTTGAGACAATATGCACTTACATCAGTATCTGCTTAAGGCCAGTTTTACATATCAGACATGTACTAAACTCCTCCGTCTTTCTTTGCCTTATATTCGTTTTATTTTTCATAGAAAGCACAAAGTTCAGTTATGTGGCCAAAACACATTAAAGTGAAAATGAAAGTGCTGATGATATATTCAACAAATTTACTCATTTGTCAAAAGTGCTACTCAAACCACTCCTAACTGTTACTGTTTACTCATGTTTAGTGCACAAGTTCCTCATATACATTTTTTACTTTTTAATTATTTTATTCTATGTTGGAGTTTGGCATGGATAGAAAAACTGCTCTCTAGAGTATTCTGAGCTCCTCAGAGGCTGAAACCAGAGGAGGCATTTCTAACAGCTTTTGAACACAGCTCAACTGGCTGTGAGGCACCGTGGGCTTCCTCTCGACAGGTCAACCTGCCAAGAAAGAAGTTTAAAGAGGAGGAAAAAAAAAAAAAAAAACGAGAAAAAAATCTGTGTAAAAAGAGTAAATGTAAATGTCTGCTCAAGAAGCAGTGATCCCTGGAGATGTGTTAAAACAAGGGCGAGGACTAAACTGATGACAACTCCATCCGCACGGCCTACACCGTGGAGGAAAAAAGCAAGACACACTTAGTTTTAAGAGCTGCTCTCTTGACAGTGTTAATGACAGTGTTAGGCTACTGGTGAAATCATGAGGGAGAGGAGTCCAAGCTGCAATGTAGTGTTCTTAGAGTCAGAGTTGTGTTTGGCCAAATTATTATAGACATCACTTTCCTCTATATATTCCATTGTTTGCTTTATACTCATGTCTATCCACTTGTCAGATATAACAGATTTTGAGTTCAATATCACAAATGATTTTGTAGGTGTTACCAAAAGTTAAAAACATTAACAATTTGAAAATAAAACAATGAAATCTGTCCCCCCACCCCCCCACCCCACCCCCCATTTCAAATTTAATCTAAATTACTGATTATACTAAAATTCAATATGTAATTTTGATATAATGTTGAAATTGCTGACCATGTAATCACAATGTCCCTGGTTCATAGCTGGCCGTTTGTTGTGTGTCATCCCTCCTCTCTCGTGCTCTCTCTCTATTTCTCTCTCTCTCCATATGTCACATTTACATAGTCTGCTGTCAAAATAAAAGTATGGAGAAAAAAAAAGAAGCAGTGTCAGGAAAGAAAACCCTCCAAGAAACTTGAGTATTTCCAGTAATTGGAAACGCTGACACTCCCAGGTTTGGCTACTGTATATGGACACACTATACCAGAAGTATGAAAGAGTGGTATTTTGCAGTGTCCCTGTCATCTAATTCACACATTCACAGAGATAGTCTTTCAGTCAGAAAATCCAAGCCACGACACATAAGCTGTTTGTTGCCATCCTTTTGGTATGATACATGGTGTAGCCGAGTGCGTCTAATAAATGGTGTTCAGTGTCAAGTTACCAGGCAGCCAGAGTTCTTTGGCTAACCACCAGACATAAAGCTGTAAATCAGAGGGAGTCAGCAGATTACTGAAGCATGGCGCGTGGTTAGAGGCTGGCTGCAGGTGTGTGTTCTCAAACACGAGAGATGGAGGGAGAGAAAAATGGAAGGAAAACCAGAGCAGAACTGAGAGTGTATTTGGTATATATGGTCACTTCCCTCAACTCTCCAGGTGCAGGATGATATTGTTGGGAGAGAACAGGGTCTCCTCGTTCTCAGTTTCTTTTCATACAAGTATTTATTGCACATATGTAAGAGAGAGAGAGAGAAATGCATATGCATAGATATACAGTGCTCCAGCTGATCTGAAACATGGCCGCTCTTTGGTTTGTGTTGTTTTTCCCAATTGATTAAGATGCTAGGATGCACAGTCTATGTGTGTTTTTATGTGTACAGTATGTGTGTGAATGAATCCCAGAGGGCACATCATGCACTATGTTGCACACTGTTTCATCTCTCATTGTATATGACTCAAAGACTGCTGTTCCCATCCATGTTTATGCACCCCTCCCTCTTGATCGAAACTAGACTACCTCATTAGATGCAAACACTCTCTCTCTCTCTCTCTCTCTCTCTCACAAACACACATAGATTTATAGAAGGATGCAAGCAGTACACGTAATGAACACAGAGGCTTGAGTAGAACAATATCCTCCTCTCCCTGGGTTCAGAAGTTGAGGTTTGACAACAGCAGTTACAAACCTTTTGCCCCAGCTAGTATCAAAGGTCACAGAGTATAATTACAATCTCAAAACATAAAAAAAAAAAAAAAAAGCTTGGACAATCCAACATTGTATTTGTATTGCACCGGAGAGTACTTCCAGGCATGTCGAACTGCAATGTAACGAACACGTGCTCACAGACACATCCATGGGAATTTCACCTGTACAAGAGATTAACACTTCTGCTTGTATCTTATAGATTTGCAAGTATACAGGCAGCTGGTGTTTTCTCAACTTTATCTGAGACAAGGAGAAGTGAAAAAAAAAAAAAACTACACCACCAGTCTCCATGAACCCACTGGGTATAAAGAACGGGTGGGGGAGAGTTTGAAGAGACTGTAAAGGTGAACAGGTGAAAGAGAAAAGCAGACGAGTGTAGCTTTGCCTGCCACCTCTCTGCCCTTCGTTGCTCCCCCCATCCCTGCATCACCTCGCCTCGGGGGGTTGAACAACTGCTCTCGATGGGGGGGGGCAAGTGTTCTCTCTGTTCTTTCTCAGTGCCTCTGGGTGTACTACCGACTCTCACTACCCTGGCGATCTCCTGCCGCCTCACTCTCAGAGTTTCACACACACGGAAACACAAACACACGTACGAATACACAAGCGCTGTGCAGCATCTGAACCCTCTTCACTCTCTGCTCCCTCTCATCTTCCTATGTGGGGCTCTTTGTAGCCGCCGTGCCTGAGCTTGGTGAGGAGAACAGGGAGAACAAAGCGAGGGAAAAAAAGGAGGATGGAGAAAAGAGGACTGAGGTGGTGGTGGAGAAGAGGAGAAGGGAGGGGATGAATGAGAGAGAGCGGGAAGGAGCTAATGTTCACATCACATTGAGAGTGTCGCCTGTTGTTGCTCGCAGAACATCGGTCGGCGAGCGTTTGTGCGCCACAGCTTGATCTGGGGGTTGTCCCCAGCTGCGCATGAAGACAGGAGTACGGAGACGTGGCAGAGACTCTAATTAGACGGGCCTAAGTGTGCTGAACTGAGGGAGAACCCTGGAGCGTGAGCAAACGCTGCTCAGCCCCCCTGCAAACAGAGCGGGAGGAGACCCCCAGCAGTAATTACAACGTTTCACAAACCAAGCAAGACACCTCCAGGAAGTTTTCAATCAGAAAAATCCTCTTCCACTCACTGGGGAGCTGGTGAGGAGTTGCATTTCATTAGCCCTCACCATAGGGTCCTTTTAAAGAAAGGGGGGATTAAGCTTTGAGTAGGGGAGGTCATCCTGTTGCGTCTACTGTAATGGCATGCCATCAATTGTGATTCAGCATTGTTGGCAAAAACACATTAGACACATCACTGCCAGGGAAAACTGCGACACCTACTCATAAAGGAGATAGATAGGAACCACGCTACACACTCAAATCTCACCAACCATGAGTTTCTGAGAACATAAAAAGCTGTTTGAAAAGGTGCAGGCAGCATTAAGGTGCCAACTTTCCTGCCTGCCCAGAAATGAATGACTGCCCAGTTAGCAAAATTAAACCTTGTGAATGTGTGTTTTGATGGGATTTTGGTGGCATGGCAGTAATACTGGAATGATTTTATATGGCTATGATGAATTTATTCTAGGAGTAAAAATCTAAATTTTTATACTTTAAATGAATATATAAACAATTTTATGCCATGCTTTTTATGGCTTGTGCTTTGAATGATCAGTGCAGATACAGTATCAACAGTGTCAATATATAGATCTGGAAAGGTTCGAAGATGATGTGGGATTCTACCCTTTGTTGAAATCCTATGTGGTCACTGTACATAATTTAAACAGGGAGAATTACAAACATGTCATACATTCATTCTGATTTAGAGATAGTGCACTGTTTAAAATGACAGTAACTTTCCCTTGTGTGCTGGTTCTTGTAGTATGTGTTGCTAGAAACTCTTGTTGCAAGAACTGAGGACAAATTGTGAAACAACAAAAATTTTAGTGGCGGATTAAATTTGACCACAAATATGGGATTTATGTTCAAATATTTGTGTATATTATGGAACAGCAGTGTAAGTTCTACAATATATGCTATGCACACTGAATTCATAAACACAATGGGGGTGGGATGATGTTTTTAAACTAAAGCATGTGTCACTGATCTGTGTATGTGTAGTGTATTTGTGAGTGTGTTTTTGCGTGTGATGAAAGCATCCACAGCAAAGGTGTGAAGGCACTCTCACCTGTCTCAAGCCGGAAGCATCTAAAACCTGCACACAGTCATATACACTCACTCACACACACACACACACTTGTACCCAGTTGCCTATACACACTGTGGCATGTGTCACGGAAAACAGATGTGCGAGGAACAGCGCTGCATCAATTATCTCACCAACTTCACTCGGTAAATTAGAAAGGGATAATTATGTCGTACTTATTTTTCTACCGTGTCTATCTTTTTCACTTTTTCATTTTTGGCATGGGTAGTGGCAGTTGTCATGGAGTGCATGTAAAATCATCTGTGCAGGTACAAAATGTCTAATCTATGCTTTTCCTGTTGGGATTAGCCAAGGATGCTGTGGTACGGCTGTCACAAAGTATTAGGGAGGAAAAAAGAGGAACAGGAGCAATATGGGACACCTACAACTTTACAGCTAGACCAAATTCAGTATGTATATATAAAAAAGTTTTAAAAAAAAAATACTGGTTTGCAGTTTCAGTGTACAGCGGAGGAATTATTGAACAAAACACTGTTAGAATGTCATATTAATGATAATTCTTATTATATAAACTGAAGTGATAAATGCACAAGTAACCCTCTTTTCACATACATTTTCTGTATATTATTTGCTAATATCTGAAACATAAATTTGTATTAGCTTTATCTGTGCTTCCTCAGTAAACCCACATGCTTTTACTTCACCGCAGAGATGGTAATTACAATCATACTAAATAGGCTTGAACCGTATCAAAAATTAATTAATATCAAATTTATTTGGGTTATCCATTGCTGAAACACATGGTTTTTGCATGCTAATGCCACATATTTTGAAACATTTCTGCAATTCAATTACTTGGGAATATCATTAAAGGCAACAAATTTACAGTTTAATTTGTGTGGACTATTTAAGTCGCTCCAGAGCTAGAGAATCCCCTTCCTCTGTAAGTGGATTAATTAATTTGAATCAATAAAGTCTCTTAGTCGGGTTGCACCACTCCCCCAAAAAATAACTAACTCCACACAAAGCCTTATCAGCGGCTGCGGAGGTCCAAGCCCTCGCTTTTCAGCTCAAGAAGGAAGTTTTGCTGAGACAATTACTGGCAGATGACTTTCAGCTTTTTAAATTTGTGCAGTATGATTATTTGTTTGTGCTTGTTTGTGCAGTATGTTTTGTCTTTTATATGAGCAGTAAATTCTGTATATGTAGAGCTGTTTCTATGTGTGAAACTTTTTTTTTTAACATACTGTATTTAGTATCCATATGCTAGTCGTAAGTACTCTAAGAAATGCACCTCCATGTTATTTTCAATGTCATCATCCGAAAATGACCAAAATATCAAAGATATCAAATTAATCCAATAAAGATTTTAAAGAGGGCCATAACACAGGTGTAACTTAAAAGTGTTGTATGGTCAACCAAAATTTTGTTCAGTTTGGTGTTAACAGGAGAATATTGTGTTATTTGATGGTGGATTTTGATTACAAAGACTTCAACAAATTACACCAATCATGCAACTGATAGCATCCCTCTTTCTGGAGAGTTTCCTGAAGACTCATCTCTTCTGCAAGCATCTCCTTTCCTAACACCTCTAACACTCTAACATGACTAACTCGCACTTACTGTGCACTTACTGTGCACTTCTTTACCTGAACTCTATTAAAGACAGATTTAGTACTTAGTGGCTACTCCAAGTTCTCCTACTCCACTGAGGCTTGAGTGTTGAATCTCACTTGTAAGTCACTTTGGATAAAAGTGTCTGCCAAATGAGTAAATATAAATGTAATTGTAATAACCCCATAGTGTTCAGTATGGGGAACATACAACATCACAGCCACTAAGTAATCTCCAGCATCCATCATAGAGACATTTTGTACAGTCTTCGGTTTTTGTGATCAGTGAGTAGCTCAACAGCTGTGGCCGTAGGATATAGGCAGCGCTTCCCTACTTGTATTTTATGCAATTGTACATGCTGTAATGTAACTATGTTAACATTGAGTGTGTGTGTGTGTGTGTGTGTGTGTGTGTTGGGGGGAGTGTGAATGTCACTAAGAGTTATGAAGGTTTTTTCATAAAATGACAACTTTTCTTTGTAACCAGTAGTTATTGTATAGTTTCAGATCACAGTTTAATGTGATACTGTAGAATTATTTGGTCATATTTTTTATAGGCTACAATTCATGTTATAGTAGGCAATTAATTTAAACAATGATAAAATAATATATACATATTTTTTTCTGTTCAGCAACAACATATCTCATGAGTCTTACCAACAGAGGCAATGTCAAACCTAATTGAATTTGTAGTTGGTCATTGTTATTTTGGCAGTGGCGTGATAAGGCTGTCCCATTTAGAAAGCTCCTTCAAATGCATCCTTCGTTTCAGGGACAACAAAGGATCCAACAAGTGGATCCCCTGTGGTCCAACCTATCCCAGAATTCATTGCACACTGGTGATCAATCACTATGGAATAATTATCAACACTTATCAAAACGAGAATATGGTGGACTCTACAAATAAGATAGCGGCTGTGAGAGAAATAGGAAATCCTCTGTAGACTACACCGTCTCATTTCGGTTTGGCATTCGCAGTAAATGATGGCTACAAAGACTTGCCTTCGTAGAATGCGTCCTTTGAAGCATGCAGCCCATGAACTGATACACAGGCATTGTGTGTTGGGCTCCTAACGTATCCAAAATGCGGGTGTCCTACAACTCAGTACTGTACGTGTACTGTCACAGAAGAAGCACCGGAGCTGCTGCTTCCTAACATGCTGCTCACGCTATACACCTGAGTACACACAGCATTAGGGTGTCACATCTAACTCCACCCACTTCCAACTCCACTCATTCTGCTCAGCTACATGTATGGAAGATGGAGCAGCCACCTCAAGCGATAACCCAAACCTGACATTTTTCCTATTCACACACTAAAGCAACAGTGACAGGATTTTCGTTGATAGTAGACTCATTACTTATGGCCTCAATCAGCAACCTACTCAGACATATGTTTTAAAATTTCTTCTCTTACAATCTTAGGGATGGAAGGGAAGTGGGCAGAGCCACTGCCTGCTCTAAGCCAAATGCTGTTTTAAAAATTTAAACACATTACGGAAGCATTAAACTTTTTGATTGGTCGGGAAATAGAACATTATTTTGATACTGAGTTGAAGAGCAAATTAATCTCAAGAATATATGGATTAAAAAAAAAAACACACCACTTGACAGGTTTTGTGCTAAACAGCGGGAGACCGAGTTGCTCGATGAGTCACTATGACTACCCTGCAATGTAAAATTCATGTAAAGAACAATATTCAGCCTCCACATGTCAGTGTTAAACATTGGTTTTGCTGTTTTAGTGTCATTTTACATTATTGGAAAAGCATAAAAGTGCTGTGCTACGCCTTAACACATAAAACAGCTCCACTGGATTACTTCACATTTCTGTGTGCTGCCTTAAACTTGTAAAGGAGATCATTCATGGTAAATTTGATTCCTACTTTCAATTAAGGATTTAGTACAGCTGTCTTTAAATATAAAGATTATATTGTGTGATTTGTGTCGACTTTCTCCTCTGGTTTCTAAGAGAAAAGCCCAGTTTAGTTTTGATACACACAGGAGAGTGAGTCTGAAAATAGTGTTGACAGATGACTCTTATTCGTTGCCAGTCGAGGGTGTTTTGAACAGTGTGAGAACAAAATGTTCATCAGTGCACTGATGTGGTGTATTTTCTGAATAGACAGGTAACAACATCATCTTACATACACACACACACACACACACACACACACACACACACATATATATATATATATATATATATATATATATATACAGTATGTATGTATCAGTGCGTACTTTATGTCTGTTTTTCCCTCCCTCTCACTCCCTCTCGTGCTCCTTCCTTCAGCCGTGAGGAATCTGATGCAGAGGTGTTGCATTTCTGTTTGTGCAAGTGTCTGTCAGAAGTCCAGTTGGGAAAATCTGAACAGCTACACTTGTCCTCAAACAGAAAGCTGTTCAACATGGAAAGCTTATGGCAGGAAGCATTATTTATCAGATACCCTGAGCTTGCATGTGTACCTGATTTGAGGACAGGAGTAAATGTGAGAAAAATGTTTTGATGAGGGTGAGAACATTGAAGTGATAGGCTTTGTGCAAAATAGCCCTAGGCAGTGTTTGTCTTTCTCTCTCTGTCTCTCTTTCATAGGCTACGGATGCATTTTATACAGCTGTTGAATGTTTGTTACTATTTCCATTTATTCATTCCTATTCTGCCTTTTATTTTTGAGCCAAAGGTAAAGATATCCTCGGTTGTTTTGTTTACTTTGCACCCAAAACAAAGACCTTGGCAAAATTATACTTGTCACTCAGCAATATCAAACTGCCTGTGAAAAATGAGGAATGACACTAAATATAAGATGGTGCATTGGTTTAAACTACTCTAAACAGATGGCTACAAAAGGAGTGCTGTTTTCAGATGGGGAGACCACACGTTTGCCTTATTAAATTGTTACATATGTGTTGTATCCTGCTCCTTGGAATCTCATCAAAGTCACACGGAAATGGAGTTCAGAGTGAAAAAAATGAAAGCTGTATGAATATCAGTCGATGTCCTCGACTTTCAGGAGGATACACAGACCCCACTGAATAATAATAATAATAATAAAAATGTTTACAAGAAGCAGATATTAAGGTAACGTCAATTGCTGCAGCCCCAGTGGCTCTCTGATGTTTAGTATTGAGGGCACATCAGCCAAATGATAAGTATCTTGAAGAATAATATCCTCTCAAACTAATTAATAGCAAAAAGAACTATAAACTTGGAAGTTACAAACATGACATTGCCCACAATTTATTGTTTTTTTCAGTTTGAGAGCTGTACATGTTTACACACAGTATATGGCTTTTAACTGTCAGAGGCTTGTTATCAAGGCATCAGAATGTTGTATTATTATTATTATTATTTTGTCAAGTATTATATTTGGTATGCATTTTGACACGAATACAACACAATATATTTGCTTGTTTCCGCTTAATTAATCAATCAGTTATAAGGATATGAGCAGGATACAACCAACAAACCATTTCTTCATCCTGATACAAGAGCATGTGGTCAAATTTTTTAGGCTGCAGTGGACATTTAGAGTGGATCTGTAACTGCTTGAAGAAAATAGAAACACAGTTGTGCTGAATTTTGTTTCTAATCCGGGAGGGATACTGGCTCAATAAGACTTACAGTTCAGCATCTCACTCTTGGACACCTCATAAAAGCATTCTACCTTCCTCCCCCGCTCATACTGTATCAATGGTTCTAAAGTGAAATGCAACAGATGTTCTAAGGAACACATGAGCAGCTGAAAAAGTGTACCTGCAAAAAATGATGACCATACTTACAAAAGCTTTCAAAAAGCTTTATGGAAGGTTATTACATCTCTTACATGTGCAGATATGTATATTATTTCATAGATGTTTGCTTTCATTCCATTGGAATGAAACCTTTTGTTTATTTCTCCATTAACACTTTTAGAGCAGATGAATGTGTCTTGATGTGCCTTGGCTCCGACTCACTCCGAGAGCTGATGGATTGAATCAGGTATTTGAGTCAAAACCAAGGACACATGTTCTATTTAACAGATCTCTTAGATCTATTCTAATGAGTCTGAAACCACAAGCCAAAGCTGTTTGATTTGCCAGCAGAACTGAAGCATCACATTTGTTCAAAACAAGCTGCATTAACTAATCAGTCTGTGTATGTGTGTGTCTTTGACCAATCTTTGAAAATTACTGTGGCATTGATTGCCACTGATCTCTTATTTCTGTCCTTGGAGAAGCATTTAAAATCTTATTTACATTGTCATTGCCAGGCAATCACACTGATTACATTTTCATCCCTCCTAATGATGCTTATGAAAGTTTAACTTTTTGCAGGTAACTGCTACAGATACAGTCCTAACTTATTTGTTCTACCTTGTCATTAGATTATGGATATAAACTAGGGATATCACGGGAACTTTTGAGACCAAGTTGATGGTTAAATTCCGAAAATGTGACGGTACTTGTTTTTCTGTAGAATTACTGAAGATGTCGTAGGTACTGTAGATGTGATTCTGATGAGGGCAGAATAATAACCCCACAAGCGTTCTAGTCAGACATCAAGCTCGAAGAGAAGAAAAAGGCAAGTACAGTAAACTACACTAACAGCAACTCATGGAATAGCAGCAGAGTGTGCGGGCGCAGCAACGCAACGTGTGGGGGCATAAAAAACAAACAAACAAACAAAAAAAACACGCCAACACTGCTGTATGGAGATATTTTGCATTTGACAATTATCAATAGGGACAAGTTAGAGATGACCAAAAGCCAGTATGCAAACGGTTTCACAGAGCATTTCAAATGAAAGGAGGAAACACCTCAAAACTTATCTAAGCAGCACAAAGACAGACATCTGGATCTGTGCACAGAATTCTGGGTGAGTGAGTTTCAGTTGTTAACTTCATATTAACAACATGTCGTCTAAATGTTCATTACCAAAAATATTACTGTTATTATTTGTGAAATGTGACAGCTGACATATGTTGTAACAAAGCTCCACACATAATGTTCACAAAGGATAACATTAGCTTGTTTAGGCTAACATAGCGACAGCTCATAACGTCAGCTGGTTGCTCACATCATTAGCCGGCTTACTGCCATCACCATACAGTCTGTCAAAATGCAATGCTGACTTAATGTTTAATGAATTAATATTTACATTCTTTGGCACTGTCACCTTGTTTGTCAACTTAAACTGCTGCTGCTTAATGACTATATGGAGGTGTGTGCATATGTGTGTGTGGTAGCACACATGTATGTGTTTTTTCTATTTCTGATATTGTGACAATGAAATGCAATATGCAAATTTGAACATTATTGAAAATGAGAAAGTACGGCTTAGGTATATTTTTCAATTGATTTCAGGTCCAGAAATAAAAAAATAAAAAAGAAGGAAGAAGTGCCCTACACCATTCACTGTCCTTTTAGGTGCTTTTTTCAGGAAGGAGTGGTGGGCAGTTGGCCACTTTAACCTAAAATACTGTAATGGGTGACGACTCAGGGTTATACTAGCACTCAACATCCATCTACTCAGAACTACCAGAAACTAAACTCGACAAAGAGTTGCCCTTTGAAACTGCTTTTACCCCTCACTGGTTCTACACACAGTAGAGTGTGTAGTTCTGGACTCTCGAAATGACAGAAAATCAATACAGAGAGAGCTTGGAAAGATAAGTAATCACTGGGTAGATCGGAATAAAATGCTAAACTACTGTTAAACTTAGTAAGAAATTGGTAGTAATAATCATTTCTTGTGCAAATTATTAATATACTATTTTTTCATCGTGAGCTTGTATTTCTGCTTATGTTGTAAAAAGAAATACATGGTTGTTAGCGGACAGAAAACAACCAATAATGATAGCAAAAATCAAGCCGGATGTGACCATAATCCGCCAGCAGTGCCGGCGCATATGGAAGATCCAGAGACATAGCGCTCCATCTTGGTGGATCCATCTGTCAGTCTTTAACCGGTGCTTTGCTGCTTTCTGTGGCACATTTGACAGCCCCTCGCCTCAGCTAGATTAGCAAATTATACAAATGTAAGAGTGGAAAGGTGTAATTGAGGATGGCAAAAGGGCTGATTGGGAGACATTTAAATGATTCTTCTCCAGTGTTCAACATGGAGGGCGTGTGGCAGAGGCCACGGAGAGAAACGCTTTGAAATGATAACTGCTCCTGACAGGTGGATGACAAGTCTCACTCTCTCTCTCTCTTTCTGTGAACCTATGGGCACAGTGTCAGCAAATGTATGCATATGCGTGCTTGTGCTCGCTGTGTATGGGTCTGTGTGCTCTGTATGAGCTTGAATGTGTATTGTGTGAACGCTTGAGTGTGTCTTTGCCTGCGTGCCTTCATCAGGATGTGTGAACGTGCACGCGATATGGCTGGCAGGCATGAATATAAGCCCTACGGAGTTCCTTACTCAGAGCCACCACAAAGCAGCAAAGATTTACATCAGACAGATTACAGCACTACCACTATGACAGCATCTAATGGAAGAAACAAGACACCTTTTAATGAACACGCTAATTTAAGAAATATCACACCGTGCTCTGAAGTATAAATCAGAAATATAAATATAAATCAGACGGAGATGCAGCAGTGGAAGGAAGACATGGCCTGATACAAGGGGGGTGACCAACCTTATTTAGTTGTATTCAGTACTAGATTGTATCTAATGATGAAGTTTTTTGCCTTTCAAATTATTACGACAATAATTGTGAGTCTTATAGATATACTGCCAAACCAATGTATGTTCATAATGAATTTAAGTAAATCTCTAACAGCATATGAAAAAGTCATGGTTATTATCAGTCAAATTCATCTACTGTACATCAGAAAATCAGTTTGCCCTTAGTCAGGAAAGCTCACCACAACAATACAGAGTAATGGGTATTTTTTTTCTTTCAGCAGTTTCAGCAATGACTTCCTTAAAATTCTTTCTGTATTTTTTAACTAAGTTACGACTTCCAGTCCATTGCCTGCGTGGCAGTCATACAGTATATGCCACAATGAAACAACTGACATATCACTTTTTCCCCTCAGAGTTGTGTTCTGTCATCTTAAATGCAGTTGACAGAAGAGCCAGGCAACACCCTAAACCTCTGGCCTGAGACTTTGTTTTCCCTGGGCACCAAAGTACTGTACTCCCTCAGGCTTAGCTCTGCTGTGAGCTGCAGGCTGTGGCTGTTTCACTGTACTTTCTCATGTCATACATTTGACATAAGAAAGTGTTACACTCGTTTGTCATCATAATCTCAAAGGGTGCAGCGAAGTGTGGTTCTACCTCAGCCTGATATCACTGCACTTACAACAAATACTGACAATAGCTCCTTGAAATTTACATTACTGTGAATGCTGCAAGGTGTACGCAAGACCAGAATGACAATTTTACCATATCTCATTCTGATTCATTCAAATGTCAATGAAAATTCATATTGCTACTAAAACTTTGAATTTGCCTTTCTACTCACTTTTAACCCTTTGACTAAAGATTGCATATGCCCCTCAATGCACATGCCTTACTAGACCCCACAGAACAATACTGTACTAATGACACCAAACCTACCCCTACATTTTTTTGTCAGGTCACATCAGTAAAGTCTTTTCAGACTGAAATGCAGGGTGTTTCTTAAGATTTTATTCCATTTGAGCTGTGACACATGTCAATAGAACAGCAATGTATCCAAATAAATAGGGAAAAAATAAAAAGCTTGGCTGTTGATAGTGATAAATTAATCAGATGTTTACTAACTGAACCCTTAAATGAGCAGTCAAAATGATATATCACTTTAAGAAAACATGGAAATAACAGGTTGGAAAACTTGAAAGAGTGTGAATTTCCAGCAAGATGTGTAATAATGAGAAATGAAGAAATGAGGAGCAAGACAGCAAATGATTTCCTCTTAGAGGATGTCAATTATGAAACAGAATAACATAATACACACAGATATCACCAATGATTGATTTTCTCCTCACTCAAAAAAAAAAAATGTTGGTTTAGAGCATTAAATTTTTTTTTTTTTGTACAATTGCTTGAACACATTTCCAGACAATTATACTCCATTTTCCATGTAAAAATGCAAAAAACGCATAAACAAAACAGAAAAGTAATACAAATAAGTGATAAGTGTTGACAAAAGATTTGATAATGTTGTCAGTACGTGTAAAGACATGGGATGTGCTCAAAGAAGTGGTGTCTGTCAGTAATTGTGAATTGTAAAAAAAAAAAAAAAATCTTGTTCCTCTCCTTAAAATGCAAAAACTAGATTGTTTCAAGATAATGACATTTTCCATATATTTTTCTGTATTGTCTTTTTCACATTTCAACAACCTACAGTGGATGTTTACATGAAAATTGATCAGTTTGTGTTCAGTGTAGTTAAATGCATTGATGCCACAAACATATCTGGTGATAGTTGTAATGCTCTGATTCATCAAGCTAAGGATGAACTCCTTATTCGTTGATGCTAAATATAGCCTTACTTTGAAAAATACACTAATAGGCAATTTCTTGCTTGGCATGCTTTCAAAGGAAGTCAGGATCGTATACTGAGTTAATATGGCATTATTGAAAATGCTACAGTATGTAGTTAAGGTGGGTTCAAATGGCATCACAAGTTTATTACTGTCTCAGTTCCTATTGGTTTTCAAGTCAAAACATCTGCCATGGAGGTTTACTCAGGGGTGAAAGCACTCAAAGAGCAATGTGAGGAGAAAATGAGAGTTAAAGCTCTGAGATTTAATTGAATGATGTGGTTGCACTGTATCCAACGTCAATGATTAAAACTTGAAGCGTGAATATTAATCAAGTGCTCATTTTTGATATTGTGAGTTTGGTCCAATCTACTTGTGAAAGCTTATGAGATGTGGCTAATCAAGAAGTCATCCTATTTTTGCCCTTTCTTACTCTTTTGCTAATATCTTTGACGTTTCCCCTAAATTGCAGATATGGGACTGACGTTTCAATTGGACCGCCCGTCACTTTAAAGATGGTGCCTTAGGCCGTAGTTTGAATCACAGTATGCACAGCATGGGAAGAAAGAAGGAGAGGGAGGAACACTTGTGCTGCCACTCACAATCCTTTTATAAGCCCAGAAAGCACCATATAATACATTTTTCATTATTTTTTATTGTATTTCTATACAGAAAATATACATTATCTTGGCTATAGTTGCAAGAAAAGAGCCCCCCACCCCCTTTTGCACTCTCTGGAAACAGGGAGAGAGAAACATGATTGAGACTCATGGAAGTTAAGGCGAACACAGAGCAGTGAGTGCAAGGGTAGGCTAAGTGCTTCGCTATGTTACCATGGCCACCTGAAAATGCTTTCTGTAGCACAAGAGAGGATGAACAGACAGGGAAACAGAAGGAAAAATATGTTTGTTAGACCAGAATGTTATTTGATTTATTTCAAGACTACAAGATTTCTCTTCACAGTCATTCAATAATAAAAAAAAAATATATATATATATGCGCAGTCTGTGTGATTTATATTCTGAATGCCCGATACTAGTCACAGGACTTACATTTATTTCCTGTACAACTGTCCTTTAGGAAAAATGTCAGACTGGGCTTACAGAAGAAACAGTGTGGGATAAAGAGTTAGCCATGGCACCAGTCATAATCCACCCTTCAAAAGAGCCAGATGGAGAGGGTAAGGTTTCAGTCAAAATATTGTTTTTGGATTGAGGTGTGTACTCGCTCTCTCACTCTCGTGCTCTCTCAATCTCTCTATGTCCTTGTCTCTCTCAATCTTTCTCTCTTGTACTTTCCAGCTCTCTTTCAAACCCTCCTTCCTGCTGTGTTTTATCAGATCCTGTCACAGGGGGCCTCTTATAAAACCAACAGAGCTCATCAGGACAGAGCTCCAGAGGACCGGTTCGGTCAACCCTCGTTAATCTACTGTGGTTCAGGTTGGGTTAAAGGCCTGGACTGGCATTTATCAAGCATATCAGATTGGGAGTGCTCATTGAAAGTCAGCACTTCAAATCCTTTTCACTGAGAGTGATTCGCATTGAGAACGATGGTTAAAGGGACCTGAGCAGTGGTCCTAAATCAGCAGTCTTACCCCGAGACGCTTGATAAACATACAGCCCCCGGGTTTGTGTCTGGGCTGGTGGGGCTGTGGGGCAGAAAGGTATGTGCTTAGTGGTGATTGTGCGCCGTGGCCTCCCCTCATTCTCCGAGGCCGAACACACACAGAGCGACCTTGTGTGGAGCAGAGGGCTGGGCAGACACGCTGAAGTCAGCTCACGCCATGCAGTGCACTGTAGGCAAAAGTAGAAATGATCCCCCTGGGTTACACACGCAGATATTCACCAAAGAGCAAACTTCTGCCATTGTATTCTGCATTATTATCATTTAAAAAGAAACGTATAAAACTCACGTACACATGTATGTATTCTTACAAGCGATTCTCATAATCAACAGCTCCAAGCCAGACTGTAGGGTTGCCCCAGACTACTGTAGAGTTGTTATAAAAGCACTCATAAATCCACCCAAAGTTACATAAACCTGTCAGTGGGTTCATTACAATAATTACTTTAATTTTCTGTTGATGATTTAATGATAAAGCAACAGAAAAAAAGAGAGAAAATAAAACAGAGTGAAAGGAGTTTTCAGAGGAGACGCCATGCCACGTTTCCTGTTGAGCGCCTGTCACCTCTCAGCTGACAGAACACTTTGTGTTTCACCACTGGCATAGCCCACAGTGTAGTGAGCCATAGCACGGACACACAGGTGCACCCACATGCACAAGAACACACATACTGTATCTACTCTGATAGTGAATGCCATACTTACAGTGTACATGCATACACACATAAATACATAGGGTACACAGAATCCTCACACCCAAACCAAACAGTGAAGATGGACTGGCTACTCCTCGTTTGATTAGGACAGGATGTGCTTTTAAAGTTAAGCCTTTCAGGGTCTTGATGCTGACAGTGTGCTACAGACTGCCATGCTACTCTCTGTTTTTCCCCTTCTTGACCTTGCAACACTCATACCCGGCCATAATAAGACAGCTGGGACTCAGTCCTCTGTCCCTCTATTAAAAAGGTAGAAAGAGCTAAAATGCCCTCTCGCCAGGCCCCTACTGGCATGGCAGTGTATTCGGAGGAAGTCTATGGCCAAAATACACAAGCCAGTAAATGAACCCAGCACAATGTGGCTGTCTGTGTACATGCAAATACTTGTGTATTGTTCATGCTCTGCTGTATTAAAAGCAGTATATCGGCTTTTGTGGCTCCAACACAGATTATGTCACCATGTTAAAGTTACTTTGATCAAGACACAGAATCTCTCCCTCATCTGGGGTTTGTCATAATCAAATTAACTCCCACCAACATCCATCAACCGCTCCCCACCCCCACCCAAAAAGATTACTGAATTCCTGTCAGTGAGGTCATTGCAAAAAAAAAAAAAAAAAAAAGGTCCGGGCAGACACTGATGCCTTAATGTATAGGGGTACAGGTAGTCATGGTGACAGAAATTTCCAAAAATAAAGGGATTAGTTAATTATCTGTGCCCAGAAACATGTAAACAATACAACCAGATCGATACAAAATATATTTCATTGTCAGAAGAGTGTGAATACCTATCGTCAAGGGAACACCACTGTTTTATCTCCACTAACGGTGGATTTTCTCTTTTGGATGTATTCTGGGAAAATACCAATCTATATTCTACTCATCTTTCCTTTATCTCATCAATCTCAACATTAACAAATTGGTTGATTTAAGAAGGATATATAAAACACTAATTTGTCTGTACCATTCAGAATTATTATCTGCATTAGATTTTGGCATCAGGTATAAGACCCTGACTGGAAAATACTTGATAAAAACACAATTACATCTGTGCCACCTCCACAAAACTCTACTAATGTGCAAACAGTCACAGAGGATATTATGATTTAAGCTTGTTGATACTTACCTTCTACTGAATGTATCATTTAGAGGGAGAAATGGCTTACGAAACTTTTTCTCCTGGATGGAGATGCATGATTTTTATCAGGTATTAAAGAAAAAAATGACATTTCCTGAACATTGCGGTTCTTTGAAAAAAAAAAAAACAAGACTGTAGGCGGATTTTAGTCATAGATATACTTAGTTAAATGAGCTTATAATTACCAAATTATAGGTGTATACCACTGCACCTGGTATTTTGACATTTGACAAGATGCTATCAATGCCGGTTAATCTCTTCCAGAGGATAATTTATTTATGATTCACATAGATTACACTGATGCTGGTTATGAAAGGGGTAGCAGTATTTGTTACAGCAAAGTGTATTTCATATGTTTTGCAGCTGTGATACCCTGGGTCAACAAATTAGAGAAATAATAATGTTTAAATGAGCTGTTAATCTGGGATTGTCCATAATGCAAGTCTTAGAGATCTGCCCCATTTAATATACTGTGGTATCTTTTCTGTCAAACGCTTAGAGAGAGGTTAAAGAAACATTATAAGTTTGTGTTAAGTATGGATATTTACTGTAGCTCCACCAACAGCTCTGCTTCAAAAGATCACGACTAATGAGAGGAATGTCGTCCATACAGTTTGGAGTTGGGGATGGGTGAAGGGGGTGGGGGTGGTGGTCTTTTTTTGCCACTGTGAAGATGGCAGCATTCTTTGGGGGCCAATAACCCAGGGCATATATGCCAGTGCTGACAAAGGTCTGGGGTGTGTGTGTGTGTGTGTGTGTGTGTGTGTGTGTGTGTGTGTGTGTGTGTGAGTGTGTGAGAGAATGTGTGTAGGGGGGGGCAAATGTTCTCAGGCCTTCCTTGGGTCATAAGACCAGGGGATTTTTCTCAGGGTGAGGAGAAGGGGAAAAATTTGAATGATATGAGAAAAAATGAAGGGAAGGAACCAAGAGAAGGAAAGGGGATATGATGTGCCCACTAGTTTGTGTGCGTGTGTCCCGATGCTTTTTGTGTGTATGTGTGCCAAGTTTGTGTGTATGTACATGAAGTGGAAAAAGCTGTTGCCTTGTGGAGGGGACGTGCTCTGCTATCATTAGCTGGGGGTGGCGGGT
>NW_019524243.1:632577-653008 GCF_002814215.2 Seriola lalandi dorsalis
GGGGGGGGGGGCTTGTCACCGATCCCTCAGAAGGCTAAATTTACCCAGGAGTGATGGGGGCAGGTGGATTCAGCTGGGACAGAGGGTTATGGGTGGTGGTGGAGGGGGGTGGTTGGAAAGAACCAGACCTGGTTTCAGTTCAGACAGAGATCGGGGGCAAACACACAACCCAAATCGGGGGTTTCTATTCAAAGCCAGCTGGTCTGGCTTTATCACATGCGGGACATTTATTTTAGGTAGTTTGTTGGTACTTTTCGTTTTTTCTTTTTATCAACTATCTCCTTTGTTTCAATTTCTTTTTTTTCTTTTCTGAACTGTTTGATTGAGCTGGGCCTCAGCTGGTGCTGCAGGGTGTAACTTCCTGGGGAAGCAGAGAAACGGCACGGGTGAGTTTTCACAGTACACCTATTCCTTTCCTTTTTTCCCTCTCCTCTGAAACTCATTCTGTCAGTGGAAAACCTGTCTCCGTCAGGAGTTCAAACCACACTCTGCACAGTGGGTCATGACATGTTTAACAGATTAAGCCATAATTTTGATATTGGAGCCGCTCAGTTTGAACTGCTCTGAAATTTATTTGGAAGTCCTGTTGCCTAATTGTGTCATTATTGCCTCGCTGGATTTGATGAATGATACCTTTGTCGTGTAGCCAAATATAGAAATTACTATACCAGTATGAACAAGGCCAAAAGATACACTTAATTGGTGTTTACTCTGAGTTTTTCCTGCTCTAGACAAAGTAGAAAGACACCAGAGAAGCTCTAACACCGCTGAAGGAGGAGTCAGGTCCCAGCTGTTGCCAATCACCTCTGTGGAGCACTTGGGAAATAACTGATTGAGGCTCCTGGAACTGTGCGTGTTTAAGTTTTTAAAGTCTACATTTTATTTCTCCGAGGCAAGACAAATGGTTTAAGTCGCTACAGTGGAACTTTATAGTGTGTTGTTTCTCTGTTTCTAATTCTTCACAGTCAGTTTAGGTTACTGGTACTTTTAAGGGTAATTGCTTAGAACATCTCATTGCACAATCTGGAATTATCAGTGAGAAAAAGAGCACGGCCTTAACATGCTGTTTGCTTTAGAAATGACTCATTCCCTCAAGGTAGCTACCTTAATGGCATATACACACTTCAGCAGCAGCATGTGTCAAACGGATCAGTGTTTATGACATATTGGGCAAACTTTTGAAACAAAGGAGAAACTTTTGTCATGTTAAATGAACAAATGTTTCGCAGCAGACCTAAGAAAAGGTCTCTACTGTAGGGAACCCAAAACAACCTAATGGAATTTCAGACTAAACCAAAGGCTTTGTTCGGTTTTAATGAGTGGTGAATGACTCTGTTGGATATTTTCCTCAAACATTTAACTGTAGCTTTTGGATGAAAAAAAAAAAAAAAGAGTATTATTCCTGAATTTGATATCCGCATACTTTCAGTTTTTACGCTGCAGTTTTTTCTTTGGATTTTATTTTGCATCCCATATATTTATTATACAATCTGCTACCACAGCTATAATTAACGGTGATGATGAGAAATCAAACAGCCTTTCTGAGTAAGGCACAAACAAAACTGTAAGAAACCAAAATAGAGGAAATGAACAGATAACAATATATATAAATACAAATAGACATGCACTCATGTCCCTTATTTCATACCTGGGGAGAGTTACTGTCCTCTTGCTATTAACCCAAAGAGGCAGAACCTGGGAAACTTTGACCCAGTTTACAGGAACCGCTCAGTCCTCACTTATTAGCTTTTCTGCCCCTGAATTCCACGGCTTTGATGGTCAGTGGAGTTGAGGAAATGCGTTGTTTTCTTTCTCCGTAGGGTGGAGAGCACTCTTACGCAGTTGCCTCTCTGCCTTTGAAATTCACCTCATCCTGTCATTTCACCTTTACTCTGTGCTATTAGTTTCATTGTTGCTGTTTTTTGTGCTGTATGAACAGTCTGGGATGCTTGTTTATCTTCACTGGTAATGTCTGAGATGTGAATATAGATGAAATCATTTTATTCATAGTTAGGATACTCACACAATTCATGTCATTCAAAATACAAACGCTTGTTCAGTTTTTAGTGAAATGTAATTCTATGCAGATATGCTTTTTTGGATTCCACTGGTGTTTTTATGTAAATTAATATTAAGGTTAAGATACAGCATAGAAGTAATTTGCTGTTTGTTTTTTCTGTAACAGCCGCTGACAGAAACACAGCAGTACTTAGGGTAGTAGTTAGTTTCCATGGTTATTTGGTCGGCACCACTCATCCAGATGCTCTTGAGTTACCAAAGATGTTACTGTACAAAGAGCATTTCATTTTTAAAACAAATTATCACTGAATCAAGACCTATTACACATATGGAAGCAGTTTCAATTGCGATGGCATGGAAAGCAAAAGTATCTTTGTTCCGCTGTAATGGCTTACAGTAACGGCATAGTAATTTTGCTCTTATTTTTCCTTTTCATTCTCTTCTATCGTCTTTATTATTTAATTTTGGATGATTTCCAGCAGCAGTCTGGCCTCCTGTCTGAAAACTCTCTTTCCATCTACCCCCCTGAGCACTGTCGAGGCCAGAAAACAGTATGACGCTCCGCCGCCACTATACAACGCCTGTGCGCCGGGGCCGCCTAAATCTACAAAACACGAGTGCTGGCGCGAGGCAGCTCTTTTGATCTGCAGCTAATCTCAGTTGCCTGCCTCCCCTCTGATCATGTCTGAATAAGAATGAGTCGGGGGTGATCCTGGAGGCACAAAGAGCTTTAGACGCTGCCGCTCGTCTGCTGAGCTCCACCGTGTAACACGGGCCTGCGCCTATGGTCGCTAGGCCTCGCTATCAAACATCAGAGCTGGGGAACCCTCATTTAGACACACATTATATTCCGCTCCACTTGCTTTTCTTCACAGTGAGATGCTATCAGCTGCTTGTTGAGAGTGTGGGAGAAGTTGCACAGCCATGCTGAGTGATCTTTAATTGTCAAGGGAATTGGCTGAGGTCAACAGCTGCAGGAGGGACTTCTGCTGTGTAATGGTTACTATGGGAATTGGAAACAGTGATGACTGTAGGCTTTTGTTCTATGACTTAATGTATGAACATACAGGTTAGGCCCCTGCCACTCAAACATACTCAGTATTATCAGTAAAATGGTGATCAAAAGAGTAAAAGAATAAAATAGTGGATTGTAAAATACAAACAAAAATCTTGTGTTGTTGATGCTACTTCTCAACCTAGACAGATCTATGTGTTATCTAATCCCTGATCTGAAATCAAAAGGATATTTTACACAGACATTAAAATTTTTTCAATGAGTTTAGTCTGTTATTGCCTGAAATCTTTTTCACATTCCTACATAGAGAATGGAGCTGGCAGTTATTTATGATATGATCAATTGGTTGATGATTCTTTTCAGGAGCTGCAAAACGATATGATATCAAATTTAAAAAAAAAAAAAACTACATCTGTAGCACTGTTCACAGCCACTGAAAATGACTTAAAATGAGGGAGGAGACACTATAATTCCTCCAAACTAAGCAACCAAATAGATTGCCATTGCCTTCCAAAATGTTCATACTCTCATAGTGTTTTCTGATCTTTATAAATACGCGTTATAAAATATATTCCTGTGACTGTTTTCTGAGCTGACACCACTGTGGTTAAGTTTTGGTGGGGTTTAGTCACAACACTTACTTGGTTAAAGTTAGGGAGAGATGGTGGTTTGAATTCAAGAAGAACTATCGCTTAAGTTTAGGGAATGATTGTGGTCATGGTTAGAAGAAACCAATGTTGACAGTTATAGGAAATGAGAAACAAATAATGGTCTCCGATGTCAAAGTCATATGCTACATAACATCTCGCTACCCTTGCTTCCCAAAACAACAACTGTCTTAATTTGCACAGCCACAAGAGGTTTTTCTGGTGAGAAATATATATGAATGTGTAACTGTGAACCATACTTGGCTAGTTTATGTCATTCATATCATTTAAACTTTCACATGTTGATCATGGAACTTGCTCAAATGCAGGATCTATTCTATTGCTGCATATTTAACATTAATAATAATAGTTCAGACAAAGCTTTCGCACCACTTCAGGAAACACCGGTAGGCACCCCTCGAATAGAAACAAAAAAAAAGAGTAACATTGGCATCTCCTCTTTATGGGCACAATTAGAGAAAGGGCAGTGCGAACAATGAAATAACTGTGCTGGAGCAGTTCATAGGGAATTACTTTCCAACCATTGAAAAAGAGGAAAAATCATTAGCAGAAACTGACTCTCTTTTTTTCCCCCCTCACATGAAGCAATCTAGTAGAGACAAAGAGAACTTTGAGTCCCTGATATACAGACAAAGTGTGGTAATTACACTTGCTACAGCATGGAGAAGACACGGGAAGAGGAGGAGAGTAGAGAGAAGTGCCAAAATCAGGGATTATAATTAAAAACAAATTAAAATAAATATAATTAAAATGTTTGCATGTGGCTTACTAGTACTTAATTTCTGTTCAAATAAAATGACCTTGCTTAAATGTTTAGATGATTACTCTAAATGAAAATGTTATTACATTATCCACCACATAGCGCGTTTAAAAAACAAAAATACTGGTTAAACTTTGTATGGGGGATACCTCCAGTTAACCCATGCGATAAACCAGTTTATTCTGTGGCGAGAGGGATGCAGAGCTCCCCTGCAGGCAGCACATTTAACTACACAGCAGTGTCTGAATGCAGCTCTATAGAAACAATGTGCTTATATAGCAGGTGGCACACTGATGGCATCATTTATGACATAGATAACATTAAAGCCATTAAAGCATTTTGATTGTAAAATCAGTGAGCAGTCTTGACAGTTTCATTAAGTTAATTAATCTGCAGATATCAAGCCTGAATAATCAAATAATATATGTAGTCAACAGCTGCTCATTCTTCTAAATGTTTTTGGGATGTTTGTCTTATGGAAGTCATTTATAATCGTTCATTAATGAACGATAATAAATGAGCGGTGGTGCGGTTTGGTCTTTGAAATAAACTTGATCCATATAGAAGAAAAAAAGTTTAATAAGTGTCAAAATCTCATTTATATTCCCAATAAACGTATCAATCATCTTCCTCACTTGGGTTTTGTGTATCTCCTGTTAACAAAATGTCAAAAGTTTTCAGCATAAAGATCAGTGTGAATTTTCTCAGAAGGCACCACTGTGGGTGTGAGTGCATGTGTGTGTGTATCTGTGTGTGTGTGTGTGTGTGCCTGTATCTATGTACACACATACCGTGTACATGATAGCATAACAAAGTGAAGAAGCAACAGGTCTGATCAGCAGCTCACCCGTCGGCGCTGTGTCCCAGCCAGTCAGCGCAGTCACAGGACCATGGGGCTTTTCCTATGATGTAACTGGAGCATCAGGCAGAACAAAGGGAGAGCTTGTTGTTCAGCTTGTGCCTCATCCATAATGCATAAAAGGTGTACAGACAGAATACTGTTGGTTAAACACGACACATGCAAATCAGCAGAGCTGTCTGTCGTTTGACACTGCTCAGTAAGGGGTCGTTATGTGGCCATTACAGTTTCAGAACCCCTATGGTATTATTGCATACAACTCCGTTTTGTATGGTTTGATCCAACAGTGAACTGTAAGGATAAGAAAGTGCATGCAATGGTACAGTGAATTTCATGCTGGCCAGACACAGTTAGTAGCCAAACCACACAGAAAAACTGTGTTATGGAAATTAACGCTCTGTATGGTTTCACTGAAAAATGAGTCATACCATTTTGGAACAGAGCAGCTAATGATAAGTGGACAGAGCTTTTTTGTTTTTTTTATTTAACTACAGAAATTACAGCTGACCAGAGCTGGAACAGGTAAAATTGCTGAGGTGGCTTTATGTTTATGAGATATGTGGGATCATTTAATGTCCAAAATGTGCAGATAAAATAAATGATTATTGAGTGATTTCTTTACTTTGTGAAAGTGACAAAGTGCTTGAATGTATGTGATATGCCGCTCATTCAAGTACAACACCATATCTATGTATATAAAAGTGTTATTTATATATAACATATTCATGTTAAGGTAATTACCACAAGGTGCTAGAGTATATGGGCTCGAGTCAAAAACAGTTTGAACTTACTGCTTTACTTCTTTCTTTCAGAATTATTATTGTAATATTACCTGCAAGCTAAATTTAGAAAGGGGCCTGGCACCTTTATATTACAAAAGCTCATTTGAGTGTACAAATAAATACTTCCCCAGAATCATGAATTTCTTTGTATTATATATTTTGTAATATGAGGACGTATGATTTCAGTTAATTAAGTGATTTTCTCACCTTTGCTCCCATAATTATATTGTACAGTGGTACAATTCCTGTGACTATAATTACTGGTGATATTGCCCTCTGAGTTTCATTATAAACCTTATTAATAAGGAGGAACGCTTTGGATGACTTACACAAAGACCAGGCGCAGATCGGCAGGGAAATGTCTCTCATCTCTCCTACAAGTGTGAGATGACTTCTGAGGCAGGTATGTTTTTGCCTCAGAACAAAACCCAGATGTTCAAGCTGAACAAGTGCTGTACACCGTGGATTTCATCTGTTAACAGGAACAAAGAATGAATGAAAAAAGATGGGTAGGTTGTAGGATGTGTTAATTTTTTGCAACAAAAAAAAAAAAAAAGAAAGAAAAGGAAACATGAAGATAATATAAAAAAACTGTTGTAAATGACAGTAAATTCAAAATTTTTGTATAGGCATTTCCATCCCCCCAACTCTAACATTTAAGAGGAAAAATAATATCTTTAGTTATAATTTTCAGCGTAATGTATTGAGGCTTAAATCTAAAAATGTTGGCACTGGGACTGCCCTTCAAACACTCATATCGGTATAACCGTGAGACAGACAAACACACAAACACCTAAACACACACATTCACTTGCAGACGTGAGAACTATAGATCCCCAGCTGAGCCTATGAGTTAAATTGGCCTGCAGGTCTGTCTGTACCCCCTGTGAAGAATTTGGTCGTCAAATCATGTAGCATCAATCTCCTGTCAAAACACCAAATGTCTCTCAAATTCATTAGGGAATGGACGCAGGAAAAATGAGTGAAAGCGGTAAATACCAAATAAAGCTGGAAGCATCCTCAGACATATTCGACACAACAACAAATACTCCATGTGTCTCGTAGAGCTTCTGTAATAGCTGGGTAATTCTCAGGAGCAGTGAGGCAGAGTGCTTGACAACATCATCTACAGTGACAGGCAGATTGTGTTTTCACGTGAGCAGGATCGACAACAGATTGCACTGAGCCCGGGCTGTTCCTGTTTGCCCTGGAAATGTGTTTGTGTTTATCTTTTGCTTGAGAGAGGCATTCCTTTCTTTCTCCCTCCGTTACAAAAAAAAAAACCCACACATTTTCAGACGAGCTTTTCTGCATGTGAGTGTGTGTGTGTGTGACACATGCTGTGAAGTGACTGCCAGGAGAGGCTTAAGAAACAATCCAAGCAAGATCAATATCAGCAAACCGCACTTATGTGTTTGACTTAACATCCAGTCGCAGTTTCCCCTCTTCTCTTTTAATGCACGGTTGATGCCAAACCTCACGAAATTGCATTTACCCAAAAGCCTAAAGTGTGTGTATACACGCTGTGACATATTTGAAATTACATAATTGTTTTGGCAAACTGTTGATTTTTCTCCATCAGGCTTTGATGACACTGTCAACCCACACTTGAACACACACAAACACGCACACATTCAAACCCCTCAAAACATAAGCTAGGGACAGTGGCTAATGAGTTAGACTGGGGAAGTTTCACATGGCAACAAATTAATAAGCTAGTTTGTTTTAATTAAGGAGTTAATACTTTGGCTCGAGATAACACAAACCGCAACCAACAATGGGTAACCTACAACAGATTCATCTTGTTTGCACGCACACATTGTGTATCTCCAAATTAGCCGTGACACCCTCCGAATGACACAATACAAATGTAATTGTAATTTGGCTACAATGCTTTCAGCTGTTCCACCATATTTACATTTAGCCGTTGACCCACACTCAGTAGTCACAAGAGCAAAATATGCAGTAGGTCTTCCCTACTTTGCATTAAATGTGTGAGCATAGGATGAAGCTGTTAGTGCACCTTCACTATAAGTTCATCCCTGTAGACAAGTCAGACAGTCATTTATGAATATGCATGAGCCAGTGTTTGCCTGGTTTAATGATTTTTCTCCATTCAAATGTATTCAATCCACCTCCCCCCATTTATTTCTCTGTATTTCATATGGTCATTAAACACACACACACACACACACACACACACACACACACACACACATATGGATCCTGCACACTACAGTATGTGCAAGGTGTGTGCACATACATGAAAACAATTACCATTTCATTGGCGGGTTCACTCTCTCCTCTCCTCCTCACACTTTCCTGTGTTACTTCTCCTCGCAGGTGCCAACCAAAGACAACCTCAAGCATTGTGAACACTGAAAGGACCTCTCTCCGATGAATCGCTGATAGGCAGCGAAGAAAGCTACGAGACTGAGGGGCACGCACGAAGGCAGACAAAAGAACCCTAAATGTGGTATGTACTATTACGCAAGCACCCATAGGTGCCAATACATCAGTGACAGATTCAAGACAGTTGCCAGTAGCACACGCCAAGAGGTCTGAAAGGAGGAAATCGTGTCTGTTAAGGGTGTCATATCTGTATGTTCCATACACTCTGATATGTGATGCCATTGATGTCTGCCATGTTGCATTTATGAACCCACTGTGTCTAACAGACTACACTCTATTGATTATTATGGAGGTCTGGGGGCCAGAGGAAATGCTATTAAAGATTAAAGGGTCAGGTGATGTGAAGGTGGTATCCCGAGTCACCAGACACCAGCGGCTTCAGTTACAGCCTGTAATGTTCACCCGTCAAGCAGATTAGCCAGCTTGATTTATTTATTAACTGATTGCATGTCCCGCCATTTCCTACCCCAACTGACTGACTGGGTGGCTGGCTGGATCCATGGCTTAGGCTTCACAGGTGAACTTCAAGGGAACGGAGCGATTAAGGGTGCTGCTTGGTGTCCACTTACGCTTCATGCAGTCTGTAGTGACAGGCATGTACTTTAAAAGTTAAGCGAAGCTTTGAGGGAAACTCTTTGCTGTTTGTTTGCAGTTAAACAAAAAAAAGTGGTGTTGGACTAATATTGTCAGATTAAAACTCAACAAAACTGTTTTTACCATGAAAAGTAAAAAAAAAAAAAAAAAAGGAAGGACAACACTGTCCTTTTATTTTTTATTTTGGAAATTGTAAGTACGACTTCTGACACCCATAATAATCAAAAGCTAGGATTGTATATTTCCTTTATATGAAGATTTATGGAAACTCGAGAGTGAGACCTGGTGATATTTGAGTACAACAGGCTTCATTCAAGACAGCCATTAAGCATCTTTAAAATGATACGGCCCCCATATAATGTGAGTATAATAGAACTGTGGTATTACAAGGCCTATCAGGGATACATCTCGGCACAAAAAGCCATTTCGCTGCCTGTCTGTGTCTTATCTGAAGTGGCAAACTTGCTGTTCTAATTGTTATCTTCACACTAATAGAGTGGATGTTTTGAAATCATTTGGTTGGATGGATAGAGGCTTGGTAATTCCCCCATGCTTACTGTCTGTGTCAGGGCTTATCTGTGGGAGATAGCTGGGTCCTGGAGAATGATTGGCAGCGTGCAGGAGGTGGAAAGTTTGTAGTGACTCAAAAAGGGAGGCAGCATTCATGCTGCACAGACATGGAAGAAATTAACTGAAAATTAAATGATGGTATTGTTTTTCAGTGATATTTTTATGAGTTGATCCTACTTTTTAAATGTTATCACATTGCAAGAAAAATTTAGGGTAGTATAGTAATGAGTCTTAAAGTCATTTCCTTAAAATAACAGTGGGTTGAGATTATTCATGTCTTTGCAGCAAGCTGTTTCATGTTGTTTCTACCATGACATTTTATTGAGTGGGGAAGTGTTCAGTGTTTCTTAAAACATTCTGAAACAAGTGAAATAAGCAGGTTTTTTAAAGTTTTTGGGGGTAAGACTTGCCATTTGATGTTACATGCATGAAACAGCAGGCGAAAACTGCATCTGCCAGAGCAAAAACATCAACTTTTGGCGGTACGGATTTAGCTGTCTAAAGTCGGCTGCAGACGCTTAACGTGCTCTCAGTTGCTCCATTAGTTAAAGCACACATTCCCCATCATCTTCCTCTAGTGGTCCTCTCTGAGCAGTTAATTGTGCGTCCACTCTATCGGGGCCGGCGCGATAATAACGCATTAAGAGCCGTGCCTCTTTCATTAAAGTAGAGTTGGGAAATGTGAGACCGCCCCCTTTCAGGAGTCAAAAAAAAAAAAAAAAAAAAAAGGAGAGGGAGAGAGAGGAAATCGATTATTTCGCCTCGTACTAAGACTGGAGCGGGTTTAGGGAAAGACTCGGTCAGGATTGTGGGAAGGAACAGAAACAGCCTCTCAACATCACCGACAACCTCCAGACGTCCAGCAGTACACCAGCAGCAACACCGCTACACCGCTCCACCGGGTCCCTCTCCGCTCACCGGCACCTCGCAGAGACCAGGCGAAGCGTCCTCGCCGCCTCCTGAGCAGACACTGTCCGATCAGAGAGAGAGAGGGAGGGTGAGAGAGAGAGAGAGAGAGAGAGAGAGAGAAACCGAGAGAGAGAGAGAGTGAGGGAGAGAGAGAGATAGAGAGAGAGAGTAGTTTTCTCTGACATTATAGAGACTCCTACCACCTACTGTAGGTTACTTTTTTTCCTCCCGGCGACGTCCTCTGCTAAGTTGCGCTCCTGGATTTTAAGTGCGTCTTGGCGAAGTCCGTCCCCATCAAGCAGCGGCTTCAACCTTCCTGTCAATCGGCCGGACCAGACAGCCGGCGGACCGCTTGTTGTATCTTTCACTTCACCCGGACAAGATTTCATGCGAAATAAAGTAAGTAAAGCGTTCACACCACTTGCCACTCACTCGTAAACATCCACAAGACACGTTGAATCATATGATCTTCATTTTAATCTTCCAGAAGGAAACTTGGGTGCTCTATTTTGATGCGCGCTGCCTCCTTCTACAAAGTAAAGTAACTGCGTCTATTGATTTGTTGTGACCCTGATCGACTTATGGCGGTGACAACTATGTCATATAATTACAGGCTGACATCAAATATCTGTTTATGGTCTATTAGGAGTGTAAAGGTCTGTCTCGTGTTTTAGGCAGTGTGACTTGTGTCGACCTTGTGTAGCTTTCTCGTGTCCACATGCAGGCGCACAGCCCCAAAGCCACAGCTACTGAATAAGCTGTCCTCCTCAATATAACATGATATAGCATGTTCTACTCTTCTGCGCTATGGGATGGCACATGAAAAGTTGCACTGATAGTTTAAATTGTAGAGTTTAACCTGCCTGGCGCATAAATTTAAACCAAATAATATAACAAGAAACTTAAAAAAAAATAAAAAAAAAACTCAGTGAAAGACAACCGGGAAAAATTACATGTAGTTCAGAAGTTTTCATATTTCAGATAATTTGCTGCTTTAAAGCAACAGAATGGAGGGAAGCTCACCAATCATAAGATGGCCTTTGTGGATATATTGTACTGTAATTCTTCACCAGTAGTTTAAAACTGAGGTGCACTCATCACAATTGTGTTGATACACATTAAATCTGGATTACCTGCACACAATCAACTTTTATGAATATATTAGAAAATAATAAACGATGTAAACAATAATTTCCAAACTAGAATACAGGAGAACACAGTCTGTCAGACATATTTGAAGGTTGATTCGTGCAGACCACAGGCACAGTGATAACAATGCTGTAAATCAGTGTTTTTCAGAAGGTTAAAGCTGAATTATAATTTCTTCTCTGTGACTTTGAGACTGGGATTGTTTAGGCTTAATTTCACCAGAGTGAGAATAATATATTCATACAGTAAGTTTAGCTCAGTCTCATGTGGCACAACTGAACCTGTTGCAGTCAGAGGATTAATAATGACACCCATAATTAACCTGTGGCAACTTTCACAGGTTGCAGCTTTTGAATTAAAAGTAGATGTATTTGTTTTTCAAGCGTGGATATGCGGCCCACTGATGAAATGTAAAGATGCACTATGAGGATGGGAGTAAAATTTAAAATGACTACAGCATACTTAATTTTAATTTAGACTGATTGTGGTGCTGGGTAGGTTGTGTGCATGTAACTCATGCTCATTAACGGAAGCCAAAAAGTAAATCTCTATCCCCAATTTCATGTTAATTTGCTCTTAAGCAATTAATGAACAGCAATTTTATCTCTGTAATAAATACTGTCCATTTTAAAAGTTAAAAAAATGCCATTAATGTAGAGATAGCTCCATTTTCTGAAACTTAATAAAACTAGTGTAATATTTACAGCATATTTAGAGATGTATCAGAACTATTAAATTTGAATTATGATTTATTAGTTAAATATTTTGAAGGCACTCTGGAAAAGTACAGTTTTTAAGTGATAAAATGTTGCTGTCTACTCCAGCATATTGACCTAATTTGTGACTCTGTGAAGAGCGTACTGCATACACTAAGTCATTTACTGCTTGATTGCATTTTACAGTTAGAAAAAAAAACAGCCTTTATAAAGTATATGCAACATCTAAGATACATTTTTTTCATTTTAAGATGGTGTAGTGTCCTGTGCATTCTTCCATTACTTTTTACATCAATTTATGCTGCTTTATATGAGTTGTTTACTTATGAAAAAAAAATATAAAAGTATATTAGTCTATAAAAAGATTTTACACATGGCCTCCCCTCTTGTGCCCATCGTCAATGAAGTTGTTCTGTGTGGCCTGTCTGGCCTGTTGCTCTCTTGGGATTTAGCGTTAGGTTAATCCGCTCAGAGGAAGGTGAGCGCTCGCATGTGGACCCACGATTACACACAGAGAACTCTGTCAGCCAAGCTCTGTAATCTCAGAGACCCTGTACAAACACACACACACACACACACACACACACACACACACACACTCATGCATGCACGTATGCAGTCGCACGCAAACACACACAAATGCATACAGACAAAAGCATGGTCTGTCTCTTTCTCTGTCTCTCTCTCTCTGTCTTCATGTCAGGCACACACAGTTTCACACACAAGCACACACCGACACCCACACTATCTGGCCTGCGCTGCCTTTGTTTCTCTTATTCTCTTAAGACCTCTCCCTCTTGACAAATCATTTGGGATTTTGGGTGCTGATTCACAAAACCAACAGTGACAACACACTCTTACCCTTCTCACAGAGAGGGATTAGAAGGTCACGTGTCCCTGTGATTGGCCAGAGCATTGAGCCGATTGTCAGGGCACTTTGCTGTACACCAGGGGCTCAGTAAAGCTTTAGTTAAGTGAAGGAAAGGGACACATTGTGTGCCATGGTCAGAATTTTGCCATGTGTTTTAAAAACACTTAGTCAAAATCAACATATGACGAACTGTTACTAGTCTGATACTTTCACTATCTTTAATCATAAATGTCTAATATAATGGCCATGAATGTGTGAATACTTAGTTTTACTGGCAGGCCGAGATAAGCTTGACCAGACAGAGAGTTTGCATTTGAGTGCTGTAAAATTTGTGCCATCTTTGAAAAAAGAAGGGGTAAAAGTATACCTCTGTCCTGCCTCATAGCATAAACATTTTGTACTGTACAGAAGGCACATTTCAAGATTCTCTCGTTATGGAAACCCAGATCTATGAAAACATTATTCTTAATGGAAACATCAGAAGCATTTATGTTTAAGCAAATAATTTAATAGCCCCTTTTGCTATGCTTTAAAGTTTTTTTTTTTTCTCTAATGGTTTCAAATATTTTGGAAGGGGTTTGCAAAGTTTGCTCAGTTAAACATCAGTAAAACACTCATTTGCAGATTGCAGGTTGGCAAGATCTGGAGGTAGATATTGAAGAACTGTAATTGGACTTCATGCCCTTTGGGTCAGACAAGAAGGTAATATAAGAGTCAATTGTAGAGAATCATATTTACCTCATATATAAGAGGCACATAATATCTTTAACTGTCAAGAGACATCCCTGTATATCCTGGAGATAATACAGTACATTTTGGGTTTTGCTGCTTTCATATAAATGTTAGACAGCACCCCTTAAAATCCAAATGTGAAAGAGTAAAGATAAGCTCTCTTTGTTAGTAAATTTATCTGACACAAATAATGTGGAACTGTTCAGACTTTTGGTTAGAATAACTTTTTTTTTTTCTTGCCTGTTTATAAGCAGATGAAAATACTTAAGTTTTATAATAACTCAAGGGCTTGTTGTATTCTTGTTTATTGCACAAGGCAGGTGTTCCCTCTTTTGCAACATGGGAGGAAAAGTCTCCTTTTCTCGTTTTTATACATTTTTATAGCGCCAATGAAAAGCATCGGGCTCAACCTCACCATGTGTTTATTTACTCATTTTGAACAGATCTCCCTTTCATTGTCCTAACTGTTGTGCATGTTAGAAATGTTTACCCAAACGTTTCTTTGCCTTAGGAGCACTGTCTGTGTATGTTCATAAGAGCTGCAATTACTCATAAAACTTGAAAAATAATAATCTAAAGTAAATAACACAGTCCTTGAATGGTTTATGGTGGATTGAATGCATATATTTGAATATGTCCTGGTTTATGCATAATGATGCAAAGTCTTCTTCTGTCTCTATCTAGTAATTAGCGGTGACGTTCAGCAACTTTCTCTGTACGCTGTAAGTGGATGGGGGTGTATGGGGTTTGTTCACTGGGGTGTTAAAGATCACAGAGGAATATATCAGCCTTTGATGTTTAATTGTATTGTAAAACACACTTTAGAATATTTCTGCATAAAGTAGACTTCTGGCTGTGCTGTGCTTTGTGTTTGCTGTTTCTTTGTGTGTTTGTCTGTCAGTATGTGCCGTGTGTCTGGGAGATGTGTGTGTGTTAGTGTGTGTGCGTGTGTGTGTGTGTGCGTGCGTTCAAGTTTGTGTCTTGTCTCCGTCTGTTTGTGCGTCAGAATGTTTGTGCTTTTGTGTTTTTTTTTTGTCTTGAGTTTTGTGAGGTTGTTGCTGGTGTATATTCAAATGAAAATGCGTGTATTTCTTCTTCTCCTTTATTCTCGCACTGAGGAGGGTAGGATTTGATGTCTGGGATGATGGAGCAGTCTGGAAAACAGTGTCAGTGTGAGGGCTGAAAAGGCAAACTGAGAAGACAGATGCACAGAGAGACAGAGAAAAACACACACAGAGAGAAAACGTAGATAGAAATCTATTTGAGCTGAGGTGAGTTAAGAGCAGAGCGGCAGTATATTTGGCCTCAGATCAGGTATTCTTCATTAAAGAGTAATGCCTTTGTGATGTCATGTTTAACACACTGATCTGGATGAACAGGATGTCCTGCCTTCTTCTTCCTGTTTCCCGTTTCCTGCTTGGCCTGTTGGTCATTATGGCAACAGCTGCCTGCTGGGTGGTCTGTGCTCAGCAGTGCTGGCCGCAAAATCATAGTGTCAGCTGCAGCCCACCTAAAGAGACACCCAAAACACCTCACCATACTTGAGGCCTGCTCCCTGAAATATTTGGACAGAGAGTGAGTCCTGGGAGGCAAGAAGACTGGAGGAGTGCAGGGAGCAGAGGATTGTGAGTGATAAGACAAAAGAGAAACATTTAGACTAGAAGAGAGTTTGCATTTCTTTGTCTAAACATTGGATGGTTCAGATCAGGCTGAATGTCTCAGCATCAGCATCAAGACTTGGTGTTTCATGTTAAAATGAGACTTAAATGAGAACTAACGTGTTTATAGATGACTTTCCCGGCCAGACACTCGCTTTAGTTGCTCTCGTGTGAGATTTTAAAAAATTTTTTATTCAGCATCAGTGTAGCAGACAGAATCCGCACAGCCTAGTCAGCCTGGTAATACCACATACAAGTGTATATCTGTAATACCTGCTCCAAACATGCTGTGCGGTAAATCCAGAATTAACTGGGAATCCTTTTTAGTGAGTTTGAGGGGTTAGTTTGAGGGAGAAGTGTTTGCTGTCCACATGCATAAATCTGACGACGGGAAGGCATGTTCCATGATAAAACACAGTACCTGACCTGTGAACGGTGAGGGGCAACTTCTAACCCCTAATATATTTTCAGAGAGAGACCCCCCCCCTCTTCTCACCATCTCCCTTTGGTGTGGCACACATATGGACTACACCCAATGCCAAAAAAAAAAGAAAAAAAGAAAAGAGGTGTAGAGATGGGGAGAGAGTGAGAAAAAAAAAAAGTAAAAATGTTTTCCAGTGGCTGTAATTTATCTTTGTCACGACTGCAACATAGCCGAGTCATTCTGCAACATAGTCCGGTGAGACGCACAGAGGTAGCTCTGTGCCTTGGCCTCACACAAGCTCACATCCATCTGAAACCCCTGCTCACTCGGCTGCCACAATCTCCGTCGCTGCCGCCACTTCTCCCCATCCACGCCGCCGCCGCTGCTGCTGCTTCTCCTGAGCTCCACATTGCTATCGGGTATTTTTAGCAGATCTTGTGTTCACACTGGATTCAGAGGAATAAGGACTCGAATTTTACCCAGTCAGGCTTTTGTTTGATGTTGCTCTTGTAATGAAACAGTGTCACACTAAATTTCCAATAACAGGCAAGCGCGATTGATATATCTATCTCTTTTTCCTGCTCCAAGAGGAGGTACATTACAGTCTTAAATATGATGCTTGTTTTTCACCGTAGAGTCTCAGATATCCAGGCAAAGTCTGAAACATCAGGAGGTTTGCTGTTCAACTCCGGGGGGAGCGTGCTGTTGAAAATGCTGTTAACACCGTCTAAGTTGAGAAAAAGCTATATAAGAATCCACGCTCAGTGCTCTCCCTCTTCCGCAGAGCACACAGCTTAACCAGGCGGTGTCCTGCCAAAGTCCACACCAGTGTTCCTTTCCACTGTCATCTGTGCCATTCCCACACCAAAGGCCAGCCTGTAAAATAATGCGCAGCACAGGACTGTTTTCAACACTTACATTACTCAGCTGACCAAAAAAAAAAAAAAAAAAAAAAGTCAGTAGAAAGCAGGACAAAGAAATGTACAGAAAGAAAAGTGCGTCGAGAAAGACAAAAATGAATTGTGTTTAAACTTTTCAGCTAAAGTACATCTGAAATCAAACTTAATAACACGCAATAAAGTACAGCAATATGAAGTGCCCCGAGGGGGGAGAAGGGTGAAGCAATCTCCCCCCACCCCCCCAAAACACACACACACACACATATACACACACACACACACACACACATACACATACACACCCCTTTCTCTCTCTCAGTCAATTTTTTTTTTTTTTTTTTATACACTTCTTTTCGGCCCAGCTCCTTCTGCTCCGTGATGTATGGCTTTTTCCTACAGTGGCTCTTCCAAAGTGCAGCTCGTGATGTCATTAATTTTATTCATACTTTATGGATGCTCTGTCTGGAAAAAAACGAGAGAAAAAGGAGAGGGACGATGTGAGGAGAGAGGGAAGAAGATCGAGGGAAAGAGAGAGAGAGAGAGAGAGAGGAGAAGAGATGGTGTTGCGGAAGGAGATTTTCAGTGCAGTTGCATGTATAATGAATGAGGGGGCACTTTGTTTGAAACTCCAGCCCGGCGCTTCACTTCAAGGTTTGCTGGGCAGAGTGGGGCCTTGTGATCTCACACCAGCCACTCTCTTTATCCTGCCAATAGATGCTTTCACCTGGCACTGTGGTTCGACCCAGCGGAAAAACAAATAACCTTGTGTGTGTGTGTGTGTGTGTGTGTGTGTGTGTGTGTGTGTGTGTATAAGAGAAACACAGAGAGAGAGAGAAAGGGAGAGAGAGAGCACTGACAATGGAACGAGGGGTTGTGTAGAAAGGGTGAGGAGCGGGTGAGAGAGGAAAGAGGTGAGTTTGTATAACAGCAGCAGTGCAATGACGCCCAGACGATACTGAGGAGAATACTGGCACCCAGCCCACACTTCCTAAATAGTGCTCTCTACAGAAATAGCTCAGCCTTGATATTGACTTTTGTCTGCTGTGTATGTGTGTGTGGGGATATGCACATTGGGAGGACAGAGATGGTTTCATTGTCTAGTGAGGAGTTTTTCCACTTCGTTAATGTCTGTTAATGATTTTTGTATGCTGAGGTCGGATGTTTCTGATCCTGGTGTTTGTGTTTGTATGTAAAGGAGTGAGCCGCCTTTATGATTTAGGATAAAAATGGCCTCCGTCTTATTTTTGGCCCTGTGCTGGACTCGTGGTTTTATAAATAGCTGAGGAAGTGCGGGGGATACCTGTCGTGGCTCCAGCCTCCCTCCAGTAGACTCCCAGCGCCTCCACGTCACATCCATCCACCGCCGGCCCTCTCCAGGCTACGGCAGAGCAGCCCCCTCAGGGGCCGAGCAAACAGGATGGGACTCAAATTGAGGGTGTGAGGAAATCAGTCTCTAGAGTAAAAGACAAAAGGGCTCGCAGCTCAGCATGAGCAGCCTGATCTGACACTGTCAGATTTTGTAAAGTACCGATTAAAAAAAAAGAAAGAAAAAAAAAAGACTACAAGTTAATTTCTCTTTACAAATAGTGAGCAGGCTATAAGGCTTCAAGAGGAGTGTCAAGATGGCAACACAAGAGAATGTCTTCAAATTGAGAACTGTGTTTTTTTGACACTTAGTCTATGACTTTAAGGTCATAGGGTGGTTTTCTCTCCTCTCTGCTGTATGCCGAGGCATCTTGTTAATTTCATTTCAGCATCTCGTTATCTTTCTGTCTTTGCCTCACTGCTGAACACTGTTTCCCTCGCATTCTGCTCTCACTTACGGGATGATCTTGTTTCACATTTTTGAAGGGAGTGAGAGTTTTTGGATTTAGAGACCATATGATAAAAAAGAAAAAAAGAAAAAGTAAACAAACTTGTGCTTTACTGATAATGATACTAGGTTTGAGAGTAAACTAAGTTATAGGCTGTATGTGTAACATTTATTTATGAATAGGTTTAGATTACCAAGGGTCAAACTAATTTTAAATGTGTCACTTATGTGGGCAGATAACAGCCTATCCTCTACCAGGCATCATAGTCCTTCATTGAACCATCTAATTATTTGTTCTTGAGTCTATATTTTCACCGTGAGATGCTCCTCTATCTGTTTAACTGTCACCCAAGCACAAGTGTTTGAGTGTGTCTAGTATAAAGTGGAAAAACAGTCTACGTAAAGCCTGTAATTCATTTAAATATGAGCATCATCCTTGCTGCATCCTAGTCTTAGCTCAAGATATTGTTCACCCTCTAAATGAGTGGCACTCTGCACATCTTGGCCCCTCACAATAGAGGCCCCGTAATCATATTAAGAGTGGGACAGAAAGAGAGGGAGGGAGAAATCTTTGAAAAGCTTTACTGCCCTTGGTGGACTGTGTCTTTACACAGCGTACGAGAAATCATTCTTTTTTCTTTTTTCTTTTTTTTTTTTGAATGCGCCCCCCCCCCCCTTCTCTGTGAAGGGAATTGTGCTGCCTGTTATTAATGTGCTTTTGACAGCTTAATTTGATAAGCGGGCTACTTGTTAAAGAAGCCTTGGATTGTTCTCATAGAAAGAACACGCTTTTTTTTCCCTCCCATGTTCTTCAAAATGCTGCCGCACAGTCTGTCGATGACCCAGTTCTGAGAGATGGTCGAAAACAAGGAAGAGCAGTGCAAAATCCACAGGGAGAAGGAAGGAGAGAAGGCAAGAGGGTAGCGGGAGAGGGAGAGAGAAAGATAGAGTGAGAAAGGATACTATAAGTAAGAAAGGCACTTGTGGGAAGTTAACTCAAATGCTTTTCTTTCTTCTCTCTCCCTTTCGCCTCCTCCACTCTTCCTCCTCCTGCACTGAACAGCCTACCTTCTTGGGCTCCTCTTCCCTGTAGTCTAATCGGAAGAGAAACGGTGGGAACGATAACGGGGATTAGCTTCCACTGCTCGCCAGCTCCCCTTGGTTAAGTACACGTGTAATGAGTTGTTTATTTGGGATAATGCACAGTAGGCACAGCAGAAGCCCAGAGCTGCCCTCACCTCCCTCCTCCTCTGCTAACATAGAAACACACACACACACACACACGCACACATGCAACAGAAATATGTACTTAAAGTAAATGTATAACACATGCAGTAACGCAGCATATGCAGTGTGAGCACTGACGTGCGCAGGTATGTGCATGCACATATATTCACTCAACCCTCCTACAAACACACCCACCCATACGAATTCCCACACACAGCTGTGATGCAGGTCACTTGCTGTGCAGAGTTGTACAGAGGGAGAAAAACGGGGAGTTTGCAGTTGGAGGGGTGGGCTAAGTGTGTGTGTGTGTGTGTGTGTGTGTGTGTGTGTGTGTGTGTGTGTGTGTGTGAGTGT
>NW_019524243.1:653043-653142 GCF_002814215.2 Seriola lalandi dorsalis
TATGTACATGAAGTGGAAAAAGCTGTTGCCTTGTGGAGGGGACGTGCTCTGCTATCATTAGCTGGGGGTGGCGGGTGGTGGTGGTGGTGGTGGTGGTGG
>NW_019524243.1:653319-669178 GCF_002814215.2 Seriola lalandi dorsalis
GGGGGGGGGGGGGGGGGGGGGAACTCCAGGCAGCCAGGTCCTTCACTGAACCACCAGCTCGCAACACAGAGAAGAAGAGAAGAGAAAAATTCAACCAAGCAGCGAGCCTTGTGAACCAAACACAACTTGCCGCCGCCCCCTCTGTCCGCCGTCTCTCCATCCCCCACTCCTTCACTCCTCCACTTCTCCACTCTAGCCCTTTACTTCCCAAATAGGGAAAATAAATAAATAACGATTGATGCTTGATGGTAAGGATAAGAGTGCAAGAGAGAGGAAGAGGAGGAAAAAAGAAACATGTCATGATTTATATATAGTGTAGGGAATGCTTTTCTGTCAGCAGTTTGTGGTTTTACTTTCCATTTTCACCCATTCAGTCAAAATAACTTTCGTTTAATAAAACCACTATTACTAGTACTAATAATAACAATAATAATTATTATTATTATTTATATTATTTTCAAATAACTGTATTAGGAATACAAAATTGTTGTTCAAGTTTTCTCCCTTTTTATTCGGGGGATTTCCCCACGACTTGACGTACAATTCCAAAATCACTCAAATTTGTTTAAAGCTTCCTCCCCGCCTCTCTTATTTTGCTCACTGAAAGAGTCGCAGCCCACGTAGCAAAGGATGGCGCAGCAGACGAAGACCCAAACTTGCTTGTCAGCCTGTGTGATCAGTCGCTGTAGAGAGACAAGGCAGAGGTGGCTGAGAGACAACAGAACACAGAATGGCATCGGCGTGCACTGCTAATGCATTCAGCCTGCCACCGTATCCAACAACAAGGCAAGATATCACACAACTCACTTCACAAGATGTTCCTACAACAACATCAACAATAAGAGACACATAAATGCACACACACACACACACACACACACACACACACACACACACACACAGGTGTACGCACATGCATAAATAAACCACACACTGCATGTTAAAAACCAACCATGAGGAACAAGAATTTGAAAGCAAACAAACAAGTCAGAATGTAAGCAACTTGTCTGAGACTTTATGACAGAAAAATAAATGAAAAACCTACCTTTTTGTTTTATGAGAAAAAGGAGCTAAATTGCTGCGGTGCACCAGGCGTTCAAATTTTGGGATAAGAAAAAGTAAGAAAAAAAAAAAAAAATAGAAGCTCCTGGCAGATTTTAGCATAACTGTGAACTACGTCAAGCACAATGGTGAGCGCTGAGCTAAAAATAGAGCGTGGTCAAACAGCAGTAGTGCTTTGGCAAGAGGGGTCATGTCCGTGTGATACAGTGGCCTTCACTGTAGCCACATATTGAGAGCATAGGCATTCTGCCAAAGCTTGTAGCTTCACAGCAGTAATTTAATATTTGTTTGTCTCTATTATTTCATTCTCCCCCCCTCTCTCCTTCTCTCTCTCTCTCTCTCTCTCTCTTGCTTATGGGGGTTAAGTAACAGTAAGCTTTATCAGATTACTGGGTCTGAGGTCTCTTTCAAACCTCTCTTTGCCATCTTGATTTTGTGCAGCTGTGCAGACTCTTTAATCATACGCTATCTTTTTTCACTCGCCCTCCCCTCCTCTCCTCCCTTTTTCTCGTCCTCCCTCCTCCCTTAACATATGTTAATTGGCTGCTTTCTGTGACAAATTACGAGCGCTCGCTTTGATGAGGTCGGGTTGTGATGGTGCTGGGAGTGGAGTACAGTGGAACTGCCAGACCCTCGCCGGTTCCCCCTTAACCACTCCAAAAAGGAAAGCGGCACCCAGCCGATGACTAATGAGAGGCTTGGACTGGGTCTGGCCCGGCTCTGGCCTTGGTGGGGCCACTCCCCTAAACAGAGGCTGATCTGTAGGTACCGTATGCCGCCACACGCCTTCCACACTCCGTGCAAACCTTCGCCTCATACAGCCCACACCCCACCAGCCCTCCTCTGGGAACTGTAAAGCACTGTGAGCGTAGAAGAGTTCATGCTATGTGCTGAAAAAGATTCATATTTTTATATGTGTTACATCCATTTTTCATAACAGAGATTGAGAAAGTTTCCAATATATATTGCTTTTTGATTTTGTTGGCTTTTCTTTATGTTTGAAAGCACCTAAATCTGACTTGAAACAAAGGACAGAGGTAACATAAATTATAGATGCAGAGCATACAACTTGCATCTCAGGTTTATGTTGTGTGTGTGTGTGTGTGTGTGTGTGTGTGTGTGTGTGTGCACATGCGCGTTTGTGGTGAAGAGACAGTGCCTGGAAACATTATACCACCCTTGCTTAAACAAACACTAACAGTGGAACAATCTCTGTTTAATGATGCGCAGCGTCAACAGGGAAACAATGCTCACCAATAATCAGCACAATCAGCTTGTGGTAACCAGAAAAAAAGAGGAGTGAACATGACATCATTCTAGTAGAGTTTTTTTCTTTTTTTTGGTGGGGTGTCAAAGTCTGACTCTGTCTACCTTCAATCTATCCCACTGCTTCTTCAGCTCAGTCTCTGACTCTCTTTCTCTGTCACAATCCCTCTCTCTCCCTACTCTACGATCTAGGTTACTCGGTTTCCTAGCAGAGCACAGGGACCGAAGGAGAAAAAAAAAAGAAAAAAAGAAAAGAAAAAACAGAAGGTCGAATCTATGAAGGACATCCTTGTTGAAGTGTGCAACCTTCTACTTCTCTGCAAATTACCCACTTGCTGTGCATAGACTCAAAGCAGAGCTGTGGCTCTCACTTCAGCTCAGCAAGGCTGCGACCATGACATGTGCTGCTGTTGGGGTGTCACAACAGGGAGAGGCAGTGTTGTTTAGAGTGCTCACTCTCTTCAATTTGTAGCAGCTTTTTAAGGGTTAATTTTGTCCCTTTAAGACACATACACAGCTGAACCTGACCCTGAGGGTGCCCTGTGTGATACATGATAATTATGACTGTTTTATTGATTTTTATGTGCTTTAAATAAGTTGAGGCCGTCACCACACTCTTCACAGTAGAGAAGTAGAGAGGAGAAAGGATGTTACCAATTTAGAAGCTTCAGTTTTTGCTTGTTGTGGTCCCAACTTAAAAATAATCACCTGACGTAATAGTATCATTTTGGAATCCAAACTTGCTGATCAAGTGAGAGAAGGAAAAATAGTAAATTCCACTACTTCCCTGTAGGTCTTCCATTGCCCACATGCTGACTTAGTTGCAACAAACCCAATCGAAAAGGGAAATACTTTTATTTACCTCTTCCCATCAGCAAGTACGCACAATAGATAACGACACAGAAACAAGCACGCATTTCCACACCCGCGGAGTTGACAGACATGCATAGATACACACACACAAACAGACATGCACACACACACACACACACACACACACATACATGCTGAAAAGGATGACAAAATGAAGCTGATGAAGAAAAAGGAAGTGAGCCGGCACCTCGTGGTTGCATGAGGGTTAGCCATGTTAGCGTTAGCCTGCAGGCCTTAATTGAGGCCAGGAGGGAGCATTTAATAATTGCTGTCAGAAGATCAAATTTAATTCTCCTCTCTTCACAGCCACCACTGCTGTAGGGTAGAGTGAAACAAATTGTCATCAGAGATTTCTAAATGAACAAAGCTTTTAATTAGGGTGATTAGAATGCTGTGGAAAAGAGAAAGAGTAAAGAGGGGTTGGGGGTGTGATGAAATCATCAGTGGATCGTCTTAACCATGATGTCTGGTGTTGATACAGTGTGGGGTGGTGAGAAGGGGAGTGAGGGCAATGCGACTACTGTGAAGTTTACTGTGCTTGAACATAAGCAAGTGTGGCCCATGCAGCAAAGAGTCCTTAGCCTCATTTTCAAACCTCTGACATGAAAACACGCACACACACACACACACACACACACACACACACACACACACACATGCGCGCGCGCACACACTCTCTGCCCTTCTCCCCCCCACTGGAGAACATTGCTAACATCCTGAGACATTGTCATACTCGGCGGGGAACATAATTGGGTGAATATGTCAGTGCTTTGTGTTCTTAGTGACATGACTCCCGGCTGTTCCTGTGGGGGCTGCAAACACTCATCGAAGGGTTTATACAGCAATTCCCCGGCATTGGTTCATTGTTCATTACGGTGCGACTCGTTTTATGAACATAATAGATGAGCAGGGAATGACTGATATCTGTGCACCTATAGATAAACTTGTGAGTGTGTGATCAGTTCATGCGCTGTGTGTTCATTTTCTGTTCCTGTCCCTTCACTGCCAACAGTTGGTTACACCTGGGTCCTGCAGAGCACAGGGCAGCATGTGAATTGAGACAGTGGTTTACACTCACTGGAAAACATGACCTGCGGCAGAGCTTTGTAAATGACTTTAAGATGACTGGAAAGAGAGGGAGAGAGAGAGAGAGAGAGGGAGAGAGAGAGAGAAGGAGAGAGAGAGAGAGAGAGAGGAAGAAGTGAAAGAAAATGTGACAGTGTTGATAAAGTGAAACTTAAGCGGGGTTATTTATGTTTAAACATCAGATGTGTGTATCACCACAATCTGCACCACTTCCATATTCAAAACCATTTCAGCACCTCTCGGTTTTGTCCCCTCTGCACAAGCTCCACTCTGTCTCCACCTTGTACTGTCACCTCTATTAAGTTGATTCTTTTTTTTCCCTCTGATATCTTTTCTATCTCTGCTTCATCCTTGAATGCGTCCATTGCCCCTCCTTATGCTCATGCCATGGAAAGACTGAATGCACTAAATGGTGATTCATTCCAGCCTTTCCGGGGCCTCTCCAAATTGTGGCTCGCCTTTGCTTCTGCTTTTTCTTTTCTTCCCCTTTTTTTCTGATACCATTTTTTTTTTCCAGCTTGGCACAAGGGTATGTGTGTGGCAAGTTTGTCATTGCGGTCCGCTAAGTTTATTTGTTTATTACTCATGGCTATATAAGCCATTGTCACAACAAAAAGCTGCTGACAGTCGACAGGGATTGCCTTTTTAACCATGAAGGCTACTCCTACTCCCTTTCCCGGTCGAGCTTCGCCTCGCTTTTTTTACGTGTGCCCTCTTGCTCATCTGCCTTTGGCCTAGCAGCTGCGGCTTTACAGCCCTTGGCCTCCTTTCAAAGAGGGGGGTTGACACATTGTGTCAAGTCATTTTGTCCTTGGGGAAGTCAGCAATGGGCTATGGAAAGATGGCTCTCACCTGTCTCCATACTGGCTGTGACGGATGGCTACCTATCTCCGTTGCGGGCCCCTGTTTACTGGTGCTGAGTGAGACGTGCAGCTGCCCAAACGAAGGGCAGTGCTACGCTCTCTTCTGCCTCCATTTCCACCCGCTCATTATGATTACCTGATATGACAAAGCAGCAGGCACAGCTTTTCACACACAATAAAATATGTAAATCTAGGAACATTTAACTAAGTGGATTCTCGAATGTTGAACAATTAAATAAGCTTTTTTAGTGCTTGAATTCACAATTAAAAAGCCATATATACATATAACTAAAGTATATGACCATTTTATATAACTACATTTAATATGAAAAGCTGGAACATTAAAAGTAATGCGTCTGTTCTTAGGCATTTTGAAGACAGGTGAGTTTCCTCTAATTGCTCTTCAATGGAAGCAATGTAATTTAGTTTAGAGATGGTTTGATTGCTGTTGGGATGGAAATCTTTCCGGATATAACGCTCCATGAATTGGAAGTAAAAAGTATAAAAAATACTTTTCTTGTTGATACTGTAATTTCATATTGTGCAACCCACATCACAGGGATGTGTTGCTGAAGAACTTATAAAACATTTTTTTTTAAAGTTTAGTATCTTAAATTAATTTAAAAGTTTATAGAATTTATATTAGAGCAGAATAAACAAATATTTTTCAACCCAGTTTCACAGTCAGTATTTTCACAATGTGTCTGCTGGTTCATGGCAAAAGATTTCGCAATTTTTTTTTTCTCTTTTAGATTAGGAGTCCAGTTCAAAATCATATAAATTAAAATGTATGTATCAGGAAACTCAATTTAAGGCCTAAAGTATTTCATATTCAGAAAATGTTTTGCTTTTGTTTATTTGCTCTCGTCATTTACCGTTGGGGATAAAAGGGGAGAGTGGTGATTTGGTTTTGAATCCTGCTCTGTTAACATGTGAGTGATTTGGTGAAGGAAGCACCTTTAGCACCTTTGATTGTCTGTGCCTGCTGATGTCACATCCTTCCGCTGAGCACCATGTGCGTGTGTGTGTGTGTGTGTGTTTCCTGTCTTTCTGTCCTCCAAGACCCGGGGGGCAGAGCTGTTGGATTGAGGGATAAGAGGGGAAACAGCGCTGGCAGAGTCTCATTAGTTTGAAAATCAATTAAGTTTAAAGTTGAAGTATGAAGTTTTAAGTTGAGAAATTGGTTGAACTGGGGTTGGCAAGGAATAGAGAGCTCATCTAGAGCTGCTACTTATAACAATACACTTTGTTCCATAATGTCAATCACACTTATAAACCTGGTGCCAACCACAGGCTATTGGCTCACTTTCCTCCCTGTCAATAGACAGGTGTCTCAGTTCTAAGGCACATAGAGATTGAAAATAGAATACATGTGAAACTGTCTCTGTCTCGCTAATGATCCAACTAAACCATGAGCTAATAGAGAGAGACAGGTGAAGACATATCCTCCAACACACACATAAGAACACACACACACACACACCGCAGCTTCTCAAATTCAAGTTTAGCTATAATGCTCACTGCGAAAAAAGGAATGAACACATTATAAGATGATCCACCACTATCACTCTAATCCCCAGATGTACATGTTGCTAATCTCTTTAGCTGCTAACATGTTAAATTAGCCCTAATATCTGCTGAGATTCAGAGGCATAGAGGCCCACCTACGCATGGGCTACCGCCCAGGTTTAGGTCACTCTTCTCCCCCAGCACTCCAAAAAGATACAGACATTAGAGTGGGGCGGGTGGGGGCGGTGGGGGTTGAAGGAAGTAGCAGTGATAGCCATTCGTCACCCTGCCTATCTCGCTCTGACAGATGGGGAGTGCGGCGTGCCACATAGAGGAGTCACTGCCTGTAATGACATTAGAGGCACAATGAGAACTGATACACATTTTTCTGTTCCCATCCTGCCTGGCCATCGACTCGCTCCTTCGCTTGATCCTTCCCCTCCTCTCATTTCTGCTGGTACATCTCCATCCGTCCTTACAGGAGATAAAGTGCTGTGTGCCACTATTTCCAAATCAAAAGCACAGACACACACACACATGCATGCACACACAAACACATCCACATGTGTACAGGCACATGTGCACATAGCAACAGAAAAAAAATAAACACAAAGAAGAAACCTCCAAAAATCTACAATCTACTCTGAAAAAAAAATTATGTTCTTGAGGGAAAAAAAAATCTACATGACAGAAATGCTCAAGTGAAAATGGAGCACCGAGTGTGTACTGACATTCGGATTGTATTTGGAAAACTATATTAAAGCGCTTTTTTTTTCGTCCTGCTCTTCAAGGAAATGGGAGTTTATTTAAAAAGAGAGAGCGTTTATTTAATGTACCATACACCTCCTAAAAGGTTTACTTACTGCAGTGTAATATGTTATTTCAAATCCTTACAACCACATTTCCTAGGAGGATAGGGGATACTGGCGTTATATACATATTTTTTTCAGGACACATGCTATTACCAAATGTGTTGCAGATGTACCATGAGCTGAGGCTGTGCTGCCGAGGTGGGGTTTCTTGGAAAAACATCGCCAATCCTGTCACGATAAATCACCTTCCCCAATTTGCTACAACATGTAGAATTAGGATTTGAGAGTATCAGCATCAGCAGATTCTCCACATGTTGCATTTGCAGTGGCGCTTTCGTTTTTAACATTTTTCCCTAACAATTCTCCGAATGGTGGCTACATGCGCCTAATTGTTGTTCTTGGAACTCATATTCGTGCGTATTTCTTATTTCTCATTTGCTTTCATGCCCCTTCTCCCGGGTCACAAACAGAACTCTGCAGCAATCTTTCAATGTGACAAATCAGTCCTGAGTATGAGTCAAGGTAAAGTTCCTCTTTTTGTCGCCCCCTTGATTTAAAGGAGTCGTCTTCAGTGTCTGTCCTGAATAACAAAGCCACATTAACAAGCACCCTACAGACCGTCTATTAGAATGTGAAAAAGCGCCATGTGCTGTATATTAGTTTTTAGTGACTAAACACTTGGGAGAGAGGCGACCTAGAATCAAGCCTTGTGGTGCACTGAGTGTATATGTTCTCATCGTCCTCTCAGCTCCACTTCTGAGACACAGAGAGAGAGAGAGAGAGAGAGAGAGGGAATGCTCATTAGATCTATGTGCTGAATCGCTGCTCCCTCCCTATCTCTCCCATCCTCCCCCAACCTTCATCCCCCTCTCTCTCCCTCTCTCTCCGTCCGTCTGCTTAACAGATGGGAGGGTCGTGGGTACAGCTCTTCCCCTCCCCCTGGAGAGGCCTGGTGCCTGTTCAAAAGATTCCTCTTTATGCTTCACTCCATTTCCCTCTCTTCTCTCCATTTCTGTTTTTTCCTCCCTCTGCTCTCCGTCTCTTTCATTGTCACCTCTCCAACTCATGGCACAGAGAGTTAGGACCCAGGATATAAAAGTGAGCAGAGGAGCACCCATTGTCCTTCTGCCTGCTTGAAGCCGATGTGCTCTCTGACCTCAGCAGTCGCCTGCTCCGGTCTCCTTCCAGTTACCAGCCTAGTGTGAACGCAGGCATGGCATTAGTCGGACTCCACAGAGAAGATAAAGACATTTTTTTGTGTATTCTTCATTTTCCGCAGCTCATTCCCTCTTTCCCTACGACTTACTTTGGGATTAGTAAATTGGCTTAATGTGTACAAGCTTGTTAGTTCTTTCTTCTATCTCGCACTACGTGTCTTCATTTCTCCTCCTGTTACTTTCTCACCTCTGTAGCCCTCTCAAGGTCAACTGTCAGTCGCTTGTGAAAAATTCCTGCTGAGGATTACTGCCCTCTGCCACTTGACCATGTTCACTAAGCCGTGCTTGTTTCTCGCGTTTCCCTCCACTTCACTGTCTTGGCGTCATGAGGCTTAATTGGATTGAGTGATTCAGTGGTAATCTGTTAACTGATGCTCTGTTCACCACGAGGGAAGAAGGAGAGGGAAGGGAGCCTGATGAGGAGGTGGGCACTCAGTTCTTATCCAGGAGCTGCCTGTGCCTGGCATTCATATGGGATGGGGGCGGGTGTGAGGAAGAGAGGGGGATGGTGGCAGGAGGGGGGGTTGTAGAGAAGTGGGGACGGAGGGAAGGGAACTTTTGTCGTTGTGTAGGAGGAGGTAGAGGAGGCAAGAGTGAGAAGGGATCGGAGGGAGTGGGGGGGGGTGGGGGTGGTGCTGAGGCGGGGAGGCACGGGGCTAAGCGGCAGCAGATCCTCACCTCAGGGAGCGCTGGCTGGTGCTGGGAGCCAAATGCAGGGATTAAATGTTCAGGACACGGGCTTAGTCTTAGCGTTAATGTTACGTAAGGCCTAAGGTGTTGCCCCAGCGGGTGTTGACATTGAGAGGTTCAGTTCTGCTCAGTGAGCTGTGGGAGGAATGAGGAGGAGGTGGAGGCCAGAAGGCAGGGATCACAGAGGTAACGCCTCCTTGTTTGGAGCAATGCCTGGGCTGGGTAGTGTTGAGCACAAAGACTGGGAGGGGATGATGCTGTCAGCCTGTGATTGAGGTGTGCTGGCTTGATTGATATCCTTGTCTGGCTGTCTTGTGCCAAGCGCCTTAGTGTTGGCTTGTAATCCTAGTTTGTCTGACAACATCCCTCTTTGTTTTCTTCCAGAGGGCAGCTCTTTGTTTTTCTGTCTATGGATGGGTGTGTTTGCGCAGAGCAATGCTAAAATGTTTTGGATAGCCTCTTCAGAGCTGCCACAGAGTTATTTTAGATCTTGTTATTATTATGATGGTGCAGTCCGGCTGCTGTCCTAACTGCCAAATGATGCATTTATGTTCGTATCTCATTTCTTCCATAAGTGGGCGTATTCCAAACCATCAACTCAGGAAGTTTTTTGTCATGCATTTTCATCATTGTTCAAAATGTATTGTGTCACTTTGTTTTACATTTTTGTGCGATGGAAGTTTTCGGCAGAGAATCTCATGAAATACATAATAGTCAATGTGACGTTATTTCTTGAAAACTAAATATGTTTAGAAAATGTGTGTTTTGCGTACTGATTCGGAAGGCACACTAGTTGTAGCACTGATTAAACTTATCAGTACTGTAGTATAGATTTTGAGCAGGTAGTACTCAAAATGTGTTATCTGGCGCAAATCTACAGTTCTGCACTACTGCTACAGGCCTTGGTCTGTCACTATTACAAGTATGCCTGGATGTCCCTATTACGCACTTTCATTATCAATGTCCTACTCTCTAGCACAAAGAGGTCAAGTGCATAGAAATGTGCTGCACTCACCTCAGGGGTTTAGAGCTTTCTTGTGCTTTCTCATGCATGTTACTCAATAAATACATGGATTCAGGTTAGGGAAGAAAAAAAAAAAAAACAGAAAGAAGGGGAAAGGAAGTGCATTACAATGTGCATGTATGTGTGTGGGAGCGTGCAACGGAGAGAATCTGAGAGAGCGAGGAAGAGAGCAAGGGTGTATGAGAGAAGAGAGAGAGTGATAGAGAGAGAGACTGAGACTGACATGTCTTTTGGTGATGCGGTGTCGTCTTCCACATCAATGTCTGATGCTTGTGCTGCCAGGTGCCGGAAATCTGGTTCAGAAAGGAGAGAAGAGAGAAGAAGGGGAAAGTAGAGAAAAAAAAGGCAGGGTAGATGGAAGATTTTTTTTATGTGACGGCGCTGACAGCTCCCCTGCATTGCACTGAGCTTAAATAATGGGATGCTCATTTGCATAACGAGGGACGTTATCACCTCTACTGTCAAAAGAAAACACAACAACAGTTCTTCTGCTCCTCCCTGAGATAGATTGGGTTGGCCTACTTTAGCACTCTGGAGAGATGCACCGGAGCTCTGGCTTAGCCAAGCTCACACACGAACACACACACACACACACATGCACATGCACACACACGGACACACAGGCGCTCACTCACGCAAACTTTTTGGAGCGCAAGCTTTCGTCTTCGCACATGCAGTCCAGCTCATCAGTTGCTGGCCTCCACTCATGAAACACAGGTACACACACACACATACACACACACACACACACACACACACACACACACACACACACAGACACACACACACACTAAACTGTTCATGCACAAGCACAAGTGCATTGGTTCAGAATCTCCTCAGATGCACTCACTGACATGCAGTATCTTCAGCTGAATTAAGTTCATGCTGGAATTTTATTTGATTTCTGTCTCCAAGAAACGTCCTCTTACTATGTCTCAAAAGCTCACTCTCTTTTTTTTCTTCTTCTTTTTCTTTTGGCTTTGTTTTGCCAGAACGTGGCGAGACTGAGCTCGGTTTTACATCTGTATTCTATCCTGCGACTCACGCCTGCCATTTTGGAGATGAGCTGCAGATAGAGTAGAAAAAGCTGTGTCTGGCAGCTCCACTGTCAATACAGTGCAGTTTCGTGGGAAGAAACAAAATGTATTTCTCAGTCTGGAGGTAATGTTACAGTGTTGGTGATTAGAGCGTTTAAGTTAGCGGCACTTCCAAAACACTGTCAAACTCTCTGTGAACGAGGCGAGATCCTGACAGCGCTGTCTCCTCTCATAGTCGGTGCCTGGGAAAAAAATGCAAAAACTGATTTGCATGATATCGACAGTGAAAAACACAGCGGTTCTCACAACATTGTTGACAGATTCTTTGTCTTTCTTCACCCTCCCTTGTGGCTGCCATGATGCCACTTTTATAATTTTTTCTCTCAGTATTTTGCCATATTTCATTTCATTTAATGCTCATCCTCTCCTCCCCCTCCCCCCTTTACTTTCTTGCAGGTACGGATGCTGGAATCTTTGAGTTGATTGGAACAAATAGAAAGCAGAAAAAAGAGACAGATAAAGGAAGAGCAGAAGAGTGAAGGGAAAGAAGAAGAGAAAGAAGACGAAAGAGGAGAGAAAAGAAAGCATAAAGTTCTTTAGAAAGAGGAGAGAAAGAAAGAGACGGGGACGATGGGGAGGAAAAAGATTCAGATCACGCGGATTATGGATGAACGCAACAGACAGGTAAGTCCCTGGGGGATGGGAGGATGGATGAGTATGAGGGTGGGAGAGAGGGGGGGTTGGAGGTGGGAGGAAGGAGAAACACCCTACACCCCACATAGCCCTCAACAATGAAGGTCTTCTGGGAATCCGGGCAATATGTGAACTGGGGGACAGAGGAGTGTGTGCGGGGAAAGCTCAGTTATTGCTTTGGGTGGAAGAGTTCCATTGGCCCATAATGGCGGGTTTGTTTCTCCTCAATCTAACAAACGAGTGTGAGGATAGCAGGACCATGTTTCATAAAACGTAATTGCATAAGAACATTTTTAAATCTCCAAAATCAATTCTGCATATCAGTGCCCAATCGGGGGGGGGGGGGGGGGCACTCCACACAGCTGAAGCACCCTTCACACACCCAACCTCTCACACCATGCCACCCGGTTTAGCTCACTGCGCAGTGGAATATTACCGGGCAGAGGGTGGTAGCACTAGAGAATCAAGGTGGGAGAAAATATAAACAAACAACCAAACAGAGATGGGATGGTCTGAAGTGACACACTGGCCTGGGCCAACAGGGTGGAGATGAAACAAACAAAGAAGCAGTATATTTCTTGAGCTAAATCACTAACTCCTGTAGCTTTCCTCTGCCTAGCACAAAAATTACTCTTTAAATCAGTGACTCAGTAATTTGAAAGATAAATACAGCTACCGAACAATAAAGGAATTCTTGCAAGACACTTTTGAACAACAGCTGGCAGTATTTGAGAGAGACATTATAAATTGTGGACGGCGTGATTCAAGCAGACGCTACGCTCTGTGGCAGGAAATAGATAGAGACAGAGCTCCCTCACTGCCCCCGAGGCCCACAATCGATCACTTCCTGTGGCACGACTGACCACTGACACTTTGTCAGCTTCCTGGCAGCCCAATTGGATCCATACGCTGTAAATGTGGCCCCTGGATCACAGGTCAAACACACGCAGGCACACACACCTTGTCTGAACACAGGCGCGCTTCATTGCTTTTGCCTCGTCTGACATCCACAGTAACGCTCCGCAACTATTTCTCACAGCGCGCTTTATCAGACACAGTCATTTGTGGCCAGAATAAAGTGACATAAAGAGGCTCCCCGAATCGATTGGGCCATACTGGAGGAGTAATTGAGGCAGATTTTGACCGCTGTCCTGACAGATCTCAATGAATGTGATGCCAAGTAACAAGAGAATACTGAGAAGGGAGTGAGAAAGCGAGGGCACCTGAGATAAAGAAGAAACTTCTAGTAATTACAGGACTTTACTGACACACGGCAGGCTCACCTTAGACACATGGTGCCTTCAAAGTCACAGATGTAGTGGCGAGGGTGTGTGACAGTGTTTGGTCATATTCTAAGCCATGTATTTTGTTATTGAAAGCGAGACAGGCAGACAGACAGAGAGCCGGAGCAAGAGCAAGGAGGAGGTCACAGAGTTTTAGATGAGGACTGAAGCTATCGTGTTGCAGCAGCACCCACACTTCCTCCTTACTGTTATCTCAGCCCTTCTCTCTCATCCCACCTTAGACTGGGCCCGCCAGTTGCACCAAGCACTCCGGCTCCTGAGGATAAGGAGGGAAAGAGGGAGACAGGAAGGACACCTGAGGGGAATCGATGCCTGAGATATCCGGGCTTTACTTACAGGGAGAGGAGGAGGGAGGCGAGGAGTGGGAGGAGAGAGAAAGGGTTCAGGGAAAGGAAAATCAATGTATCACTGGATTTTGTTGTTTTGATCTCTTAAATGATAGATTACTTATTTAGTTGTTTTTTTTTTTTTTTATCTAATAACTATCCCGTTGGATATGATGTCATCAAGTCATGTGGAAAACACCACATGGCCTTCAGTGTCATTCAACCTAGGGCCTAAATAAATGACATCACTGCATTTTGTAGAAGCGGACATCACAAGACAGAGACACAGACAGACACAGCAAACTTAAAATTTCTTCTTAAAAGAAAAAAAAAAAAAACGGAAGCTTTGGCTTTGCATATTTTCACTTCCTTTTTGAGGAAATGTCCCAGAGCCCAAGCCAAATAAACACCAGAGGAGTTTGTATAGTGTTTCTTTCAACCTCAAATTCTTTACATACTTTTACTGTTTTATGTCTCAAAAGTTTTGCTGTCTTCTTAAAGCTCATCTGTGGTCCTCTGTGTTTAACAGATTGATATTGTTTTTGATTTGTACAAAATATATAGTGATACTTACATGTGATTGACACAATATGAATATCTATTTATCTATATAGTAACAGCTCAGAAAGCTGTATAATAGAGGACCTATTTCATTTGAAAATAACCATATAAAGCTATTGTAACATTTCCCCTGAGTTTACACACACACTTCATACTGCAACCCTCTTTGGAGTGGCACCACTCTGTGTGGCTGTCAACGCTACCTTGCCACCTACAGGTTTGCACTGCCTCCCCACCCCTGCCCTCCCTGCAGCGGCGGCATCATAGTGGGCACAGGGCCTGGCTCTCTCTGGGCGGCCACTTTGGGCTGCCACCCCCAGGCCCTGAAACACTTCCCCAGAGCAGGGGCAGAAGGACCAGGCCTCCCTGGCGTTGACTGGCTGCCCGGAGCTCTGGACAGTGGGCAGCAGTGTGTGAGCCCTGGCTCCAAGCCCCCCGACCACTCAGACCCTCTCCCAGCCTCGGGCACATGAAAGAGCCCCCTGTGCCATAAACTCATGGGCTGCACACAGAGAGCAGACTCTCTTGCCCCAACTTGCACGCACGCACACACACACGCACACACACACACACACAAACACACACAAACACACATACATGTGCATGCACAGATAGATAGGCACGCACACCTACATTACAGTACAAGATGCATGCACAGGTGTGTGTGTTCATACATAGATTTGATACATAGCAGATTATACACTCAGACAAACACTTATATGGTGCATTTAGTGTCCTGTTTACGCAGCATGGACAAATACATGCTTGTAAACACATCTAAAGCACATCTATCTCTCTGGAGTCGGTCTTGGGGATCGACTAATTTACTGCAATTGGCTCTAATTAGTGTTACCTCTCCAGCCAGTACACTCAGTGGGCTTAATTTAGGATGACTTGTTTGTGTGAGTCTGTGTGTATGTGTGGGACATGTGGGTTCCAAGGGGGAGGAGACCCAGGGCCAAAGGTTAAACATGCATCAGGTCATCAGTGACAGGAAGTAAAACAACAGGATTTCCCAACTCCCACAAACAACAGTCACACTAACACATACTTGGCTGGAAGAAGATAAAAAAAAAAAAAAGATGCATGTTTTTATGTCTTCCTGCATATGTCTGCTCGCTTCCCTCACCATTTTAACTGCAGCGCTGCAGCTGAAATAAGGGGTCTTTTTGTTTCTACGACAAAGCATTCTTCTCTCCAATCAACAGCACTGGGGTGAGAAAATGTGCGAGTGAAATTAACAGCAGGAAAATAATGAGGCCCACAGGGTAGCTCCTCACCCCTGCACCCCTCCTCTGATTCCCTGTTTCCCACCTTCTACCATCTCCTTCTTTTACCACAGCGAGTGGCACTCCTCTCTGTCATATGTTCAGCGCTGCGAGACCTCACCTGAAAAGGGCTCACTAAGCTCACACCTTCCCTCGGCAGTATTTTTATTCTCTTTTGCCTTCTCTACTTGTCCCTTGTTTTGTTTCTCGTTCACATGTTCTTCACATGGTTCATTTTGCTCTCTCACCTCACTCTAATCCCCCCCCC
>NW_019524243.1:669198-713863 GCF_002814215.2 Seriola lalandi dorsalis
CCCCCCTCAACCCCCCCCCCCCCCCACTAGAAAGTCTTTTCGAGCTTCTTCTCATTTGTTTCCTTTGTTCACTATAGGGCTCATTATTTTGGGCTTTTAATCGCTAAACATATGTGCATTTTAAATATTTTTAAAATGAGAATTTATGTGAGAAATTTTGAATACAAAAATATGTGCAATTATCTGATTATAAAAATGTGTTTAACAGTTTTAGCTTTTTTTTTTTACTTACTAAAAAATGACTTCGAGGGACTGGCTCAGGCTCTTCTTCTTTATGTTTCTACCTTCTTTCCATTTTCCTCTCCTGGTAGAAGCAAATTTTGAGTTGTGTTCGTCATAAGAAGACTTCATTTAGTGAAAACTGGGGTTAATGGGGTCTTCTTGCAGCAGAAATCGCTACAACAATTAGATGTGTGGGGACATACAATCTATGTGAAAATCAATTTAAACCAATCAGGTCCTTTTAAGAGGAAAAGTGTATTTATATCTATCTATTTTTTTTTTCTTTTTTAGTGAAAAATGGCCCATGGTGCCACGACCAAAGTTATCCACCTCAAATGAATGACAACAAAGTTATTTTTGTCATTCCGGCCACTAACTTGGGCCTTGCGATGTAACATCCACTTTCTTTTGTCAGCGGGCATATCCTTTTCCAGTTGCGGTTTTCAGCATAAACAGGAACATACCGAGAAGGAGCAAAGCCAGCCATTTCAGTGCTGTGCTGAAACGTAATTACCAGATCTGGTAAGAACAACAATCTAAACTAGTACGTATTTTAAGACATGCAGCTATAACTAAAATTGGCATAATTAAGACAGCCCTCCATCAGTTTCACAGATAAGCTTTTATCTACTCAAAGTGGACACTTTTGATTTAGACACTGAATGAAGAAATGTTTGGTGTCTGCTGCCTCCTGTTCCTACTGTATAATGAAGGCACACTGAAAAAGGATAATAAGTGGGGTTTTGAGGAGAGAGAAGAGCATAGCATATATTAGAGGCAGGACAAAGCCTCTTTTGTCGTAATACCCCTCTTAACAGCTTCTTTGGCTGTGAGGCAGAGTTCAGGCCCAGGTCTTGGGCTCCTCTTATTCCTTTTGCGTAAGCCCGTGTCTTCCTGCTTGGCCCCTGACAATGGGATAAGTGTTTGTCTCAAGACAAATTGTGCGGCTCCATAGCTGACTGACATCTATGTGTGTCTGTGTGTGTGTGTGTGTGTGTGTGAGTGCTTGAACGCTTGTGTGTGTGTGTGTGTGTGTGTGTGTGTGTGTGTGTGTCCCTGCATGCGCGGCCATGTTTGGTTTGCTAACCAGCAGTTTTTGGTGCCTGTCTCTCCACTCCTCCTCTTCCTCCACCTCCTCCTCCCCCAGGGAAGCAGGCAGGAGGTGGGAAGCAGAAGCGAAGCCATTGTGAAGGGGAAGCCACTGGCCTCTTCCTGTTATGAGAGGAAATGCATACAAATGTGCTTCCTGTGCGTCCGCCCCCTCTCTTCTCCCTCCTCCTCCTCCTCCCTCCCCTCCTTCTCTCTCCCCTCTCACCCATGTGGCAGAGAATCAGCCACTATCCCTCCTTTCTTCTCGTCCCTCTGTTTATCCTGGGCGTTTTTCTCCTTTTCTGCTGGAGGAAATGTGACAGGTCAATTGTGTAGCGCAGAAGTGATTATCTCATTTTTAGAAATTATTTCTTTCTTTTATTGGCCATTTTCCAGTGGCAGCATACATATAATTTAATATAAATACACAAACATACATTTGTAGAATGAAGATAACGAGTGAAAGATGTAAGAAAAGTAAAAAGGAATTAAAACGAAAATTTTTCAAAAGAGAAAAAGAGGCGCTGAAAGGGGACATGATGGTGACATACTGAGGTGTTTACAGGGGTGTGTACATATGTCTGAATCTCTCTTGGGATGGGGTTGTGGAGGAGGATAGGGGTGAACAAGTCAGGCTTGTGTGTCACTATGAGTCTACAGTATGCTCACTATGAGTTAGTGCTCATTATGTGCCAAAGTAATTGAGAATTGTACTAGATAACATGCCCGCAGGGGTTATGGAAGGGTATTTTGTTCTCCTTCACAGAGTTGAAGAAAGAATCACAAATGTTGCTTACTTATTATGGCCATGAGCTTTTCCATAATTGAGTAATTTCTTAGAAGGTTAAGTTTTTGTTGTAAAATTTGGTTTTAATAGACATTTCTATGCACAAATATTCAAGGAGACTGAGGTAGTCAGGCCAATTTTTTTAAATGATTTATTTTTCGTTGTAGTAGATGCAGAACAAAAATTCATACACTGTTCTAGAAGCATAAAATGATAGTTTGAGAGTTTAAGTGTCCCATTATACCACGATTTAGTCTGTACCTCAATAACCAAAAATGGTCAAATAAAGTGTCTATGTGTGTGTGTGTGTGCTCTCATGCTCTCTGTGTGTCTAACAGCACCCACTGACCAAAGAAAGAAAGAGTGTACCCACACTGACATATGTGATTTACAGTGGGTTTCTTTGGTTTAACAACAAGGACAGGGCCTTACTCAGTGAGAAAGAATTTGGTATTGTTCAATTTAATCCAGCAGCTATACACAAACATCACAATTACACTGTAGGTGCTTGAAAAAATTAAAATTAGAAACTATAAGCTTTTCAGTAACGAGAAACTTTCTCTTTCCTGATCATTCGTGTTTTTCTATTCAGATATTCTATGTTTTTAGATCACGTGTACCATTCATAGCATCTGTTTTTACCCACTCGGAGTGCAGCGCAGTATCTCCTCAAAAGCGCACCAGTTTTAGTTTACAGCTCTCTGTGTGGGCCGAGAGAGCTGTTTTGAGCTTGCACAGGAAAGGCCAGTGGTGACATCACCAGCATGAATGTTGATGGGCTGAAAGGGTCACATGATGGCATCATGTGAGGCCATGAAGTCACTACAGATTCGCCTTGATCAGTGAAATTGAATACTGCACATAAGACCTGCATAGCTGAGACACAGTACAAATTAGCACATCCCACATCATGTTGTCACCATCAAGTTAGCATTTATGTGCAAGCCAACTGTCTTTTAAATGTATGTAGTTGTTCAAGCAGGCATGTACTGTATATATGTTCCTGTGTATTTATGGATGTGTGTGCGTAGCATTTGTAATATATGCGATTTGGAGGTAGCAGGTTGTACGTGTCAGATTGAGATGTGGGGGTGCAGTGTGAGATTTATGTAGGTGTTATTGTTTGGTCAGTTAAGGCTTTTTGTAATCACACTCATTCTCTGCCGGTGGTGTTCTTCAAGTCAGTCTATGTGTGAATTATAATATGTGGGAAAATGCATACACAGATCCTCTTTGAAAGTGTGAGGCTCAAGGCAACTTTGATTTGATTCTGCTCCTTTTTTTTTTGACATTTTGGGAGGATGAGTGTAATGAAATGGTCGTGGGTTTGATTCCCTGGACCGGCATGAGAAAATGTGGGCAAGATCCATTCCCCCACCCCCCCATCACCCCCAACTGCTTCCTGGGTGCTGCAGCTGTGGCTGCCCACTGCTCCAGGTGTGTGTGTGTGTGTGTGTGTGTGTGTGTGTGTGTGTGTGTGTGTGTGTTCACTGCTCACGGATGGATAAAATGCAGAGGTCAAACTTTTCCGTGTAAAACATATTTGGCTCATAAAGGACTCTTCTTCTTCTTCATCTTAAAAGTTGCTTATTACCTTACACTGCACTGTTTGTTTGTGTGTGTGTGTGTGTGTGTGTGTGTGTGTGTGTGTGTGTGGTTGTTTGCGAGTGGTCCACTAATACGTGAGTGATCTGAGCCAGCATGTGGACCTCTGGGACTCACAGCCAACCCAGTGTGTGTGCCACGTGCCACCTTCTGAAACATTAATGGCCCCAGCAGAGTGTGTGACTGAGTGAGTGGGTGATAACGGAGCTGGGCCGGGAGCTAGCTGTGTCCTGCGTCTGCCCCTGGTGCCCCTTGCATCAAAACACCAGGGGAAGACAACACTCCACATGTCCTGTTCCTGAATAGTTTGCTTTGACCTTATGTCCTACAGTCCTGTCATCTTACATACTTGCTCATGTACGACTTGTACTGTAGCTCTGCTGCTGTACGGCTGGCAGACCCCCTTTAAGGTGCTTACATTTCAGTTTTGGGCGGTACACCTCAGAGTGGGTCGGATATGACAATTAATCTTATTGTCACAAGATGCCTTTTGATCTTACAGCGTTAAGAATAAGGCTTGTTTTTTTTCACATTTCAGTTTCACAGTGTAAATGTCAGCATGGTATTTAGAGCCCAGGGGAGCTTTTTCTCCTTATGCAGGTGGTGAATCAGATGAGTGTTTGTGCCGAGGTACAGAACCTGACATTGCACACACCGGGTTTTCAGGAGTCAGAACTACGTACGGGTCTCTTGTTTCAGCCTCAGTTGTCTGACAGATTGGCATGTCGCGGTGACATCACTAAAACTTTTAAAGGGGGGGGGGGGGCTGGTCCAGGATACTGCAGTTCGTGCAAGGTTTTACGCACTCTTAGTCGAGAGGGCGACAGAGAGAAAGACAGGGTGGAGGTGAGGCATAGTTTGATGATATTCAGTTTCCCTGGTGCATCCTGGAAGATATGATTTCAGGTAATCCAAAACTATCTATCAATATCCATTCAGCCTGAGCTCCTCTTTCAGGTTTTGAAGTTGTAAAGAGAAAATGTGAAGGGCAATGCATGATAGATTTATGCTACAAATCTATTCATGCATTATATCTACTACACACAGAGATCTCTTGTTTGTAACGGTCCATATAGCCTACAGTTATTGTCTTTATCATTGCATTCAGTGCATGTCGGGCTGAGAGTAAAGAGTTTTCATTCTGTAGTTTTTGGCCCACTTAAGTGTCAGAAGAGAATAGACAAACATGCAGTTAATCAACAAACCGAGATCATTAGCTACCAGCTGGGCACAGCTCTGGCAGTATTTCCTCTTGGTAAAAAGCTTTGTCAGTACAGATCTCCAATGTACATAATACTCACAGTCACAAACAAAAATAAAATACATTTAAAAAAAAGCAGTGTTGCTTAGAGAGGGAAGCTGGCAGAGGCACATTTTCTCTTTTTTTCCCATACAGCCAAAGAGCTTGCACACATGGCTTGGAAAAGAAACCAGGTGCAGCTCACTGGAATTAACTCACTTTCACTGCTCTAGTTTTGATCCAAACAATAGAGGAATAGAGGCTGTTCTATTTTGACAATGTGGGCACTTGTATGCCTGTCTTATTAAAGGTCTTGGGCCTCACTTGCACCAAACACAGAGAGAGAGAGTGAGAGAAAAAAAAAAGGCCGCATTACAGGGGACACTTTTTGTGGTTTATGTTGAGCTCGTTGTCACTATTTGAGCGCTCACAAACAACTTGAAGCACAGTCAGGGAACCCATCCGTTATTTATATCAATGGCTTGTTGTTCACTATGAGAGGCAGTTAATTGGGCAGCAGGACAATGTGGGTTAATATCACTATGAGAAATGTGTGTGTCTCAGCAGTTTTTTAAAGATTAAAATAGTTATAGGTATGTGCATTTCTGTTGTGCAAACCATTTGAAAGGGACGATTTAACCTGACATATGTTCCATGATGAACCTCTGCACGCTTTGATGTACAAGCAATAACTGATCTTCTTTACCGTTATCTGTCTGAGACAGAGTATTTTCAGTTCCTTAAATGCAAGCCCAGCTTCTTTTTTTTTTTTCCTGGTATAGTGGAGGGACTGTTACAGTCAGCTGGTGTTGAACCTTCAGCAGACATCACTTTCCTTTAATACTGTTTTCCTGAGAACTGCTCATTTTAAAGAGGAAAAGTTATTATGTCAGATTTCAATTTATTTCCCTCAGTACAGAGTGAGTTAGAGTAGGGTGAGGGGATTTTTCTGTTGTAGTTAAATGATTACCACAACTCAGGTCAATCAGGATGATTTGATTATAAGGGTGCTACTGAAAATTCATGCGTGAACATAAATCTCATTTATTGCCTCTGCTAATCTTTATCCGCTATTTTTTGTTTCTTTTTCCTAGGTGACATTTACAAAGCGAAAGTTTGGCCTGATGAAGAAGGCGTATGAGCTGAGTGTGCTGTGTGACTGTGAGATTGCCCTGATCATCTTCAACAGCACCAACAAGCTGTTCCAGTATGCCAGCACAGACATGGACAAGGTCCTGCTTAAATACACCGAGTACAACGAGCCCCATGAGAGCAGGACCAACTCCGATATTGTGGAGGTAAGTTACGAGAAAACACAAACGGCACACATGCATGCGCACACAGATGCACTGGAGCACACATGCATGCACAGCAACACAAACACTCATGCAAACACACAGAAACGCACAAGCAGACAGATGCTTACAGCATTGGTGACTCATTCAGCAACCCTTACTTCTCTCTTTTGGTCTTCACACCTAGCATGGTGTATGAAATAATTGCCTTCATAGTTTGTTGGTCTTCCACAAGGTCACTTTTAGAAAACTAAAAAGTATTTTAAGACTCACTGAATGTCATTAGCTTCATGAAAACATGTTTATTAAATTGTGTTGTGTGTACTTTGTAATATAAAAGAGGTAGCCTACATTGATTTGGGCCTTTCAGACCGTCCCCTGTGGTGTGTAATCACCAGCCTCTGCCCTTTGGTGTCTTGTCACCATTGATGTGCCTCTTAGAGGAGGATGTTGATCTGACTTGCTTTGGACACATGTCGCTAGTGTGGCTCAAGGCGATGGTAAACAGCGCTGTCAGGCCAGCCAGTAGGCAGGTAGATAAAGCAGGAAATGACGCTGGCACCCTCCAGGATCCTTAAGCTCTCAACATGAACCTGTTATGTAACATTCACACTGGAGCTCTGACAAACCTGGTGGGCCACACACACAGACATGCACGCATTCATGCAGAGTCTATCCCTTTCTCTTGCGCACCTACATTTACACTCACGCCAAGCTGCTGCTTGCTGATTAAACTGCACCTGTGACACAAAGTAATATTGAAGGAATAAATGGTATCAAATGTATGAAAAATGTCACTGTATATTAAGTATTCTCTCTTTGCTTGTTAAATATGCAAATCCATATTACATCATATTGAACATTCTAGATGCTGTCCACATATCATTAATGTTTGCCTGTTTTTTTATATATATTTCATGATTCAGACACAATATTAACACAAGTGGAACAATTATTAGACATAGTTTTAGAAATTTTAGAATTACGTTTTGCAGTATATGTGGTAAGACAGATACAGTTTTTTTTTTTGCAGCTTAGAGGTCACACAAAACCTCAGCTGTGTCCATATGTACAGTACCTCCTTGTTTTTATTGTTTATGCATGCTCGGCACCTGATGGCAGCATGATGTTAATTTGTTAGGTCAACTTGGTCAAAATTTATGCAAAACACTATAAGTTTGTCATCATCAGCTCAGGGTTTAATAAGACTGAATATAACAAAAGAGAAGTGGGGACCAATGAGATGTAATGAAAGTATTTTCCTGCCCCACACACACACACACACACACACACACACACACACACACACACAGACACCTATACGAGCTGGCTGGCCAGTCTAACACAGGATCAAACAGCATAGGACATGTTTTTTATCTTTTCATATGGGTGTTGGTGGGCTTGTTGCCCGCCCACGGGTGGACAGACCCACCGGGAATACTCATATTCCAGATGGCACTCTGCCCCTGACTACAAACCATTTGAATTTACACATTGATATCAAATATGTTGCACTTGTGGAGAAATGTGGCCATAAAATATTTTCTTCCTTTATGCTATGTATATAATTACAACTCCCTTCATATCAAATTTGATAGTTTTAAAAAAACAGCATAAATAAATGTATTGCAACATATTGCAAACTACACATTTGCTATTGACATTATTGCTTTTGCTCCATCGCATTTTCCATTTGGTGCAGTCAAATATGTAGTGTGTTAATGTAGCCCATACATCAAGTGATGCAGCACTCGACATATGCCTAACCTTAATGATGAAAACAAAGAGAATGGACTGTGTCCATTATCATGGACAGTATTTAGAAGCAAAAATAAATCCACTAGACACAACATAACAACTTATTCTCTTTTGCAAAACAGCATGTATAATTCATATTATTAGGGCTGTTTTTTTTCAATTTATTAATGTGATCAAGGCTGTAACTTTTTAAGCTCTGATTCTTTAAAAAGAAAAACAACATGAAATCAGTTTTGTCGTAGTTATAATATGTTGTTCTATGCTAAAACATTACATAATCGGCAAAGCTATATACATCTACGCTGTGTGCCCAATGTTTAGTTTGAGGCAATATATCAGAAGGGATAAAAAATAATCCTCTATGCATTATATCATTTACATTAACCCATTTAGCATCCACTCATATTCCCAGTGTGCCTATAAGCACTGGTATCCTTTATGCACCAAGCCCTTCAGCCACCCTTCAGTCAGTGTATTACCCTGCCCCAGCTGAACCCATGAAGAGAGCCGTCACATGTTTCAGCAAGTGCCTGTGACGAGAGCTGCCTGCTTTGAAGCTCCCTCTTTTACTGTGTCTCCATTATAGAGCAGAGGATGGCTAACGTGTAAACAGCCGTGTCAGGGGAAGACGCTAAAGAGCCTAGTGGGGGAGAGTGCTGTGGAGCACTACCTACACTGTGATCCCTGGAGGACTCAGGCTCCGCATTCTCTGAGCGACTCACAGTGGGGGAAATCGATCTGAAGGGGCCTTCAGCCTTAGCTGCGGCGTGCTAACGGGATTGGCCACAGGGCTGACACTAGCACGTTTAGCATGGATGGGAGGAGGGTGTACGGAGAGGAGGGGGTAGCAGGGGGGATAGGACAGAGGGGGAGTTGGATGTCTCCTGCCGGGCCTTGTGTGCCGCTGCTAGGCTACGTCACAGGTGCAGGAAGGTGGGTGATTGTGTGTTTAGTTGGGGGGGGGAGGGTTTGAAGTGAAGTGGACTTCCTGTTGAGATGGCAGGATGATGAGGCGGAGATCAAGAACAAGATGAAGGGCTGGATTTAGGGGTGACGACAAAATCTAGGTTCCCCCACAAAGGAATAATAAAACTTTAAATATGCCATCTAATATGTGACTTATCTAATTTCAGATTTGTAGAGAAGCTCTTGCCTTTAGAAGTACACAGAAATGCATGCATCTCTCTTACTCTGTTTCTGCTGTGCCTGAAGGTGTAGTGGGAGGAGAGGCAGAGGTAGGGGAGCGGAGCTCAGAGTGTGGGCGGCTGGCATAGAGGCCTGCTACATTAGCAATAAAGCTCTATGTAATTAGCATGTCTTTGGTTGATAATTAGCGTTGTTGAGAGAGTGGCACTGAGAGCGTTGCACAGCCTCTCTAGCTACAGCATGTTTACAAGAGGCTGGAGGGCTTTTCTCTCTCTCTCTGTCTCCCTCACTCTTTTTCTGTCTTTCTTTTTTTTTTTTCTTCATCCAGTTTTTCATTGAACATACGGTATTTCTAAGATAGGATTTTTTTGCATTATGTTGAATCTATGTATGGGTCATTTAGTGTATGTATGTAAGAGACAGGAAGAGGGGGACAGAAAGAGACAGATAAAGAGAGATATATATAGAGAGAGGAGTGGTAAAGAAGGTCTTGATGACTCACTTGAAAACCGTCTCAGCTGGGAATGACACTTCCACAAATATCTGTGAAAGCAAAAGACCAAGGAACCAAAGCTAACCCTCCTCTGAGCACAAGTGGTAAAACAAAAGAAGCATTGCCAATTGAAAACAGCTAGTTATTATTGTCACATTCACAATGCATGACACCCAGACACCCATAATAATCAGATAAATACAGTGACAATTTCGATGCAAACTGAGGACATGTTTTTTTTTATGTTTTGAATGCTTCCATTTAATCTCAAGACACACACATATTGCCATGTGGGATACCTGAACTCACAGAAGCCCCCTGTAATAAAACATGTACTACACTGCGTGATCAGCTGTTACACAAACAAGTGGGAAGGTCCTCTTAATTCATGCTAATTGTTCAAAGAGACATCTAAGCTCATCTCGGTTCTCATGGCTTGATGAAAGCAAAAACAGATCATCCAGTGATCCACCATCACTGGATGTCCAAGCGGGGTCCAAGTGTGTTGTCCTGGCAGGTCTACAGTACACTCTGAGTCTGGCTCCAGATAAAACAGTCAAACACGCAGATAGATTTCCTATACTCAGTGTCTGCCAGGCCGGTTTCCTGGACATGTGAACAGCGTTAGAGGAGAAGTGGGAAGCTGTGTTGGGAAATGACAAGAGAACAGATCCATCTCTCCTTTTTCCTATTTTTTTTTATTCCTGTTTAAGAATAATCACTTTGAGCTCTTATTGGTGATTTATTATGCCAGTATGGGGGTTGTTAATTGCAATAGCGCATGAAAGAGTCCTTTCTTTCCCCTCCCGATGATGGCAGATCAAGCCCAAACCTAAGCAGCGCTGGCTGGCTCTTGCTGTGATTGAACAGCCCCAAATCCAACAACACACTTGGGCTGTGCCAAATCCCTGTTCCACAATGTGTTTGTTTTCCCCTCTGTTGAAACAAAGAACACAGGTTTGTGAAACAACTAAAGGGTTAGCGAGCGAGCTGTGATAGGGAGCTATATCCCCGCAATGCCTGGATATAACGTGGATATAACGGACTGTAAGGAGACAAAGATGCTAGAAGGTTTGTGTGTATATGCATATACGCTATAAGCTATTGCGCTTACGTGCACACACACAAAAGTGGCCCGTGTAAGTGTGTGTTGGCTGCACTGCATGGGTGCATGCGCGTATACATGCATGGTGACAATTGGTTTGAGCCCTGCAGAGCTGACGGCATTGTGATGACCTCAGTCGGCACAGCACACGCTGATGCCATTGGCTCAAGTATCACATGGAATGGCACATGGCTCTTGGTACTGACCTGCCTACTTGCCTACCAACCAGAAGAAAGGCCGTTGGCCAATCCCATTTCCAGCAGATTAACCTAATCTCAAAGTTCAGCTCACCCTGTAATCTTAAACAGCAGCAGCAGCAGGGACCTGCCTCCCCACCTATCCTCATCTCGTTCCTCTCCCTTCTCCTCTCCTCTCTCTCCCTCTGTCCTCACCTAGAAGGAACTACTGAATGAGAGGGGGAAGGGGAGGGACAGAGGGATGGATGAGTGCGAGAAGAGAAGGAGGGAGGGAAAGAGGGATGGAGGGAGGAAGGCTGGTAATTATTTCCAAAGGTCATTCTGTTAATGACTACCCGCTTGGCTAATGAGATTCAGCAAAGCTCCCTCACCATGTTTCACCCTGCGTATGTTTCACCCGTGTGCCGAGATGTGTGAGAAGCACAGGTGTGATTTCAGCCCAGTGACAGTCCACTGGAGGGAGGGAGGAAGGGAGGGAGGGAGGGAGTGCGAGAGGAAGGGAAAGTGTGTGTGTGTGTGTGTGTGTGGGGGGGTCACTGCAAGCCTTTCACAATGTTGTTTCATTTGGCAAAAAACCTTGATTTTCCACACATTCTAAATTCTACAGAGACTAATTTGGTTGATTTCACTGTCATTTACCTTAAAAATGTCCCTCTTTATTCAGTTAAATGCTGTTTTTTCTGCTTTCTCATAAAATTCTTGCAAGTCAACAGGACATGTGATCTCCCTCTCTGAAGTGCCAGTGTGCTAATGTTCTGCCTCGCTCTTGTGAAAATATTTTCCAGCATGTGTGCTATTCTATATGCTTATTTGGTTTCTAAACAGCATGGAGAACATTAGCCTTAAGGAGTTTTCTGTGTTGATCAGCTCACTGAATGACTTCTTCTCATGCCTCTCAAAGGCTGTATAATTACTCCGGCTTGAATGCCTTCACTAATTTATCCTCTTTGACTTTTACATGCGTTTGCATCCAAGAGAAATAAGGGAGTCATATCATATCTCCTGTCCTACAGTTGTCCACAGTAATTTCACGTGGAGTCGTTTTGAGGTTTTTTGGATAGGGTACATGTGGTGTAACATGGGGTGGAGGAAGGGGGTGGGGTTGCCACGGCAATCACAGTGCCTCAGTGTTTACTAGTGAAGAGAGAGATCGGCAACATGGCTTGTTTTTCCTTGTGAGCTGAGGATTAAGGTCTGAAGCTGCTTTGACTGACTAAGTAAATTAACCTTGTGACATTGGCAAGCTAACAGTACAGCAGTTTGTTAAAACAAAGACTGATGACAACCCACGTACATGATACAGCACATCGTCAAAAAAAGAAAAGAAAAAAAAGATGTCATTATATGGGGTTGAGTATGTTAATTACATGTTGAAGAGTGAGCGAGAGAAATTGTACCACTATCGATAACTTTTCACACACACATCTTCAGTTCATACTTTCCATTGACAGTGTCAACAACAGTGGAAGTCTTTCACAGAGTTACAAACAAGCTTTAAGGTTGGTGGAAAAAATAAACTAGCTACATATCATATACAGCGACAAAATATTCAGACCCCTTAACTTTTTCCACACTCTATTGTGTTGTACATTTAAATTTACATCAATTAGAAATGTCATCAATCTACACTTAAAAAACCCGTAATGATAAAGTGAAAGCATGCTTTTAGAAATTTTTGCAAATGTAGTAAAAATCAAAAAGTTGAAATGTCTTATAAGGTCTCACAATTCACACTGCATGTCAGGACAAAACCCAAGCCATGAAGTCCAGGGAACTCTCCGTAGACCTCTGCAATAAAATTGTGGCGAGGCATAGATCAGGGCAAGGGTATAAATCCATTTCTGAAGCTTTAAATGTTCCCAGGAGCACAGTGGCCTCAATAATTGCGAAATGCAAGAAGTTTGGAACCACCACGACTCTTCCTGGAGTTGGCTGTCCAGCCAAAGTGAGAAACTGGACAAGAAGGGCCTTGGTGAGGGGATATGACCAAAAAACCCAACAGTCACTCTAACAGAGCTGCAGATGTCTTCTGCAGAGACGTGAGAACCTGGCTAATACCATCTTTACAGTGAACCATGATGGCGGCAGCATCATGCTTTGGGGGGGCTTCTCAGCGGCAGAGACAGGGGGACTGGTCAGAATTGAGGGAAGGATGAATGCAGCCAAATACAAAGAGGTCCTTAAAGAAAACCTGCTCCAGAGTGCACAAGATTAGACCGGGGCTGAAGTTGTAAACGCTACGAAAGGGGCTCCTACAAGGTACTGAATTAAGGGTCTGAATACTTTTGTGATTGAGAGATTTCAGTTTTGAATTTTTTATAAATTTCTAAAAACACGTTTTCACTTGGTCATTATGAGTTATTGAGTGTAGATTGTTTGGCAACAATGTCAACTTGAGCTGTTTACAATTAAATCAACAACACAATAAAGTGGCCAAAAAGTGAAGTGGTCTGGAGCCACTCCACATGTGAAACATCTTTCTGGTGTTCAAAGTGTCATGACTTTCACCAACAGAGACATGCCTTTGTCCTCCTCCTCTTCCTGTCTACACCCCGCTCTTTCGTCTTCGGTTTGGATTTGAAGCTTCATATGGAAAAAGTGTTTGTTCTAACGCATAGAAAAAGGTGATAAGACAAAAAGCAGAGAGCAAAAAAAGTGAGAAATAGTGGTACATGGTTTCTGTATTCACTTTTTGCCACTATATTTCCCTCACACTTCTGCATAATTGGCAACATGTACTGAACTCACCACATAAAACCTAGTTTGTTAGATGGTCAAAATAAAGCACCATCCCCAAAACAACCACTTCCATCATCTTGTATTTGATGTACTCTTTTTCTAATAAATGCCTCAAAAAGTGGTAGTGGTCTAAAAATAGTCTGTGGTGAAGCTAAAAATAGTTCCCTAGCTGGCGGTCCTCGCTGGGAGAGGGTAGAAGAATAGGTTTGGAATCTCTCTCTCTCTCTCCCTTTCTCTGTCTCTCCCTCTTTCACCCCCCCCACCACCACCACCACCACCACTTCCTTGTGCCTGAAACAGGGTGAGTGGGGGTTGTTTTTGAAACAGAGGAGTGAGTAAGCGAATTGTCAGGGTATTCATTCAGCCTCCGTCCCTCTCCCTTTCCCTCTCTCTCTTTCTGAAGATCGACCATGAAGAGTTGCCCTCGGCGACCACATGCATAAGACCATCAGTGTGAGACCCTGCAGCGCCTATAAACATTTGATCCCTTGGATAAAGAAGTCTCATATTATTTCACTTGTTTTTCTCCCCTGACACTTTTCCAAACAGAAGCTTCTTGACTGGTTATTTTCTACTTTTTTCAGGGAAAATAAATTTCTGGAAAGTTAAATTATTGATGTCAGTAGGATTAAGTGGATTTTATTCAACAGGTCTTCCTATGATACAAGTAGTTAACCCTGAGAGGTGTCACCCTCACACGACCAAGTTAGTCTACTCACACAGCTGAACCGTACGCGTCTGCTCTAAGTTTTAAGCTGGCACACTGGAACACATCTGTCTGCGGCGCCAGCCTTAGACATAAAGAGAGCAAGTTAACTGAGTTCATATTTTATAGACTATATGCCTCTTCCACTTTTTAAGACTTTTTAAAACAAGATGACAGATAATGTATATGATCTACAGGCTCAGCATTTTATTCCACATCAAACGCCCACTACCCAGAAAAGCAGAACCTCAGACAAGAAACTAAGTAGCACTTGGATCTCTGTCGGAGGTGTTTTTTTTTTTTTTTAAGGTCAGTATACTGAAGCGGAAGTCTGAGGTAGTCACACAACAACAAAAGGGAGGTTTTAAAAATAGACTGTTTGAAATGTGCCAATATGTGGTCCCTGTGGTGTGGAGCGGTGAAAAAGGCAGGCCACTTCTGAGGCCACGCTGCCAAAAGGCAATGCTTTTCCACTACACAGCCCAAAACAATTCACGCCAGCCATTAAGATGAAATGATGCCTTGTTCTTTGAAACTATTTGTGGAAAATTCAGAATAATGAAGATCTATTTTTATAGATGGCATTCCCTGCCCTGCCTGGAGCCCCCCCCCTCCCCCTCCCCTCCCATGATTGCTGCTTTGGGCAGGGTGTGGAAACTCAAGGTCACAGTATAGAGGTCACCCGGCTGGTCATTGTTACTCAAGGCCTCCCTCAGGCTCCCTTTTCCTGCCGTGGCACCACGCGATAAGAGACAGAGAGACAAAAGACGATAAGTGACGATTCGTGCGGGGACAAAGAAGGAATAGAAGGTGGCTGGAGGGGGACTTGAAGTTTAACCCATTGCCGCCCTCAAAGAACTGGAGTCATTTAGCCGAGGCTACACGGTTCCTGTCTGATGATAGCTTTAAGTATCTAACTAAAAGCTTTATTGATAATGTCACAGTGCAGCCACACAGTGACATGTGTGACATTACATAAACAGCTTATATGGCATTACATTGTATGGAACAAGTAAAGCAACGATGTTTTCCACACACAATTCAGCCTTGGCAAATTGATTATAATGTTGAATCAGAAACACATAAAGACAAATTCCCATTTCTCTCATTTTAATAGAGACGTATTATGCAACTGGAGTGTAGACGGGATGAAAGATGGGAAGGTTGGGGCCGCAGACATAAGTGCCCTCTTTATCCAGTTTCACTGAGCTGGCATTGTGTCTGATAATGTCTATCTGGGTAATTATACAGTGTAGTGACTAGTCTGAATGACCACTTTGTTCCCAGGGCTGGGATGCTGCTGTAGCAAACAGTGTTGGATTCTGACATGTGCTTAGTGTGTGTCTCTTCCATATGGGAAACACTGCACCATCTGGTATTGTGCTGTGTACTGGCTAGCTAAGACTGCCTGTCTGTGAGTGGGCTCTCGTCTGCAGTGGGCTCTTCGTAATGGTGATTTTAGCACATTTACCGCCACCATGCCACAGTTTGGAGAAATGTGGAGGCACCTTGTTGTGCACCCTCTCTTCCCGTCTCTCTCACTTACACTAACACTTTTCTCTATTTTTGCTCTATTTCTCACTCCCTTTTTTTTTTAAATGTTTAGTCAATCGAGTAATCCCTAGACAGATAGTAATTACAGTTAGCCAGTGCGATTCCAGAACACACGACCACTTTACACAGGGATGATTGATCCCAGACGCCAGCTTTTGATTCCTGATTATAGTGCAGCAGGGCACCAGGAGTATGGGGCCTCAAAGCCACCAAATCACCGAGAAGTCATTGATGCAATAGTTTTTCAAATGTTGCCTCAACCAGTGCATTGGGATGCACAGATGATGACTGAAAAAAAAAAAAAGGAGGCAGAGACAGACTGTGATTTGGAGGTCCCATTCCTCAGATTGGTAACCTACAAAATCAACCAACCCCCCCACCCACAACCCCCAAATGCTTTCTCATACAGATACACACTCTCGCACACACCGTGTAGCCGTCATCCATGGGCATGCCCCTCGACATGGTCCTGGCATGTTCAAACCACGCTTCATGAAACTGTGGCCTTCTTGCCTTTGGTCTGCCATCTGCTTCTAATAAGCTAAGCCAGGCTGATCCCTCTGATGTTCCCTCCACTCTGAACAGCAGAGAGAAAGAAAGAGTGAGCGAGAGAGACAGAGAGAGTGAGGGGCGAGAGACAAAAAAAAGAAAAAAAAAATGAGAGCAAGTTAGAAAGAGCCAGGCAGACAGGCAAAAATGAGTAGAAACAAGGAGAATGAGAGCACATCTCAAACATACTGTTATCCCAACCCTGCTGCCAGCAAGGCCACCAATGTGCTTATTGTACAGTGTTGCTGGGGGGTCTTAATCCACAGCAGGTCCACTTTGAGACTACCTCCATCTTGTTATTTGTGATGGGAAGGGACAATGTTTCTCCCCGCTGCCTCACCCCTACTGACACTGAGCCACATTACTCCTTACCAATCTGCTCTGATGAAATTGAGTTTGTCAACTGGTAAGAGCAAGGGAGCTCCCTGTTGTCCTTTGGGTTTCCACTCTTTACCTCCTTTTGTCACCTTTTCACCACAAAATGATCATGATCTAAATCTTAGTTTTGGAAGTTATTATTAAGACCATTGTGTGTACTTTTCTACATTGTGTGAATTTAAAAAAAAAAAGGCTATTTAATTATCACAGCCTCTAGCTTTGGATGACATTATGTTTAAGATTATTTGGGAGCAATTTTAAATTCCGTGGTGATTCACTTTTGGATCCTAAACCAGCTTCTGAAAAGTCTCTAGTGCAAACTGTAAGTGCACCCTGTGGTCATACCCAACCAGGGGAAATGCTCACACATTGCAAAAGCAGGTCTGCACATTTCATGTCTTAAACAAGTGTCTTTGATAGTCAAATTAATCCGTCTGTCTCTTTTAAATATTGTGACAAACAGAGGCCAAGATCCTGCTAGAAAAAAGCTGTTCATTTGACTGCCGTTTTATTATATTTTAACAACACAGCAAACATGATTAACCATAAGTGGCCTAGTTATTAATGCTTTTATATTGTGCTTGTCTGTCAGCGACTTGTTTTCCACCAACTGCTGAAATATACTGCAAAGCCATAAACTGCTGAATTTATTGGGGGAAACTCTTTGTGCCTTAGCACTATACTATCTTCTTTCATAAGTCTTGGTTTTGCTTACAATAGTGAGTGTATTCTGAAGACCAAACAGTGTTGCCGCAGATATAAAAGGCCTATTATAAACTGGTTGTTTTTGTAGAGGGTTTTTGCACCAATGCTGTCAGCCACTGGGTTGAAGACACTGAGAAACATTCACTGGCCTGGCTGTCGCCAATAGCCATAAACACAATATTGAATGTGTCATACCCTTCAGCCACTGCCAAGATAACTGCAGAAGGGAATGGTCAGCAATGAAGCGCTTTCCAAACACAACCCATCAACTAGCCCGAGCCTATCAGAAATAAAGATGTACCCATCAAGCCAACAATGTTTTGACTCAGCTTCTGTTGAGACGCGTTAGTATTGCAGAAAATAAGGGAAAGGGGACAGAGGTAGGGAGACAGAGACAGACTGAGCACCAGACTGAGACAGAAATATGGGGGCAGAAAGACGGATAGAGGGATAGAGAGGGTGAGCGGGGTGGCAGAATGCCGAGCAGACGGATCCTGGTATGGCAGGAGCTCTGGGCAGGCGTCAGCTGTCCCTAGCAGACCCCCTGGGGCCACCCAGAAACTCACACCCAAACACCCTCCACAGTTTTACTCAGCAGCTACGTGAAGTGATCACCCACACCCCAAACTATGAAATACATGTAAGGAGGTTTTTTTTCCTGCAATTTTCCTGCAATTAAAACATCAGAGAACTTAAATATTTACCTCCAAGCAATAGACAATGTAGCCATTGAGATAGCATCTGACTATCTCCATCTAGCCCAGGGTTGCCTTACTTAGCCTTGCTCACTGTAGTCCTCTATAGCCCAGTCCAGGCCAGCCTAGCTGAAGGGTACTGATGAGACGGGCGTCTAAGTATGTAGGACGCCGTGTCTATGCTGTGCCTGCTTCACACAGGCCCTGTGACAAGTCGAGTCATGAGGGAGCATCATGAAGAAGGAGTTTAATTAGGAGCAAGCCTCCAAAGGGGCCACAGAGAAAGACACTGAGCCAAGCAAGCATACACAGCTTTTTTGCAGTCTTTTCTGTCGTCATACTTTTTCGTCTCCTTCTTCTCGCTAATATTTACTGTACTCACGCTCTGTGGCGGTGACTGTTCACACTCTAGTAGTTTGTAGCGTCATAGCATTTGTCTGTGTCTTTCCACTTTCTCCACCAATCTTTCTCTTTTGTCTCACTTCGTGGTGTGGTCATATTTGATCTTTCTTTTTTTTTTTTTAAGTTGTTTTGTTTTTTGTTTCTTTTTTTTTCAATATAAAATCTCTTGGCTGTCTGATAATTACAAAACAACTCATTAATTAATTAATGGTGAAAAATGTCACTTTTGTAAACAGAGGCAAGATAATTACTATGAACTTAAATAATTCCATATGAAAAGTTTTCCTTTTATGCCAGCACTCATTTTGTACGAATAAAATATTTTTTTTTCCTTTTTTAAATCAGACTGACAATCCTAGTTACTGGAAAAATTGAATAATTTTCATATAAGTATGATAATTTAGGTGACTATTTTGTGCATAAATCCTTGGCTCAAGTGAACAGCACCAAAGCGTTTTTGTTTAATCCTGATCCTATTAGTATATTCCCCAAAGACTCTATTTTCATTCCGGCTCTTCATACCTATACTCCTGTGTCTTTCAGCATTGGGATAGCAGCTCTTTTTCCAATGATCATTATTCTCTCAGTCATTTTGAAATATACAGTCAGGCCTAAAAGTCTATTGTGGTCTCAGCTGTTTGGACCCTACTGTACATCTTTGATGTGTCTTATATAGTGATGATGTGACTGTATAACAGACTCAAAGCCTTGTTTGGAGCAGCAGTTGATGACCCTATGCAGCAGAGCTGTAAAAGCAATAACAAATTCAGGGCACAGATAAAGCAATGGGCTATTAGAGAAGGGGAAAATATATAGTATGACGAGAGTAGGGTGGTCAGGGCTGGTGAGGTGGAGAGTGCAAGAGTGAGAGGCCCTTCTATGGCTCCATCAGCACACCAGCAGATCTGATTGGTTGCTGGGTTGTGTGTCAGCCTTTGGCAACAGGTGTGATGTCTTTAAACAGGTGGGCATAACTGGGATGAGCGGCATAGTGCCCTTGTACCGCACCCTCAATGTGCTGAGCCCTGCTGGAAAGCTAAGCCTAGGCCACATGCTTCAATGTCATATAACACTCATGCCCTGGCTCCCTGCAACCCATCAACAAGCAAATGCAACCATTGCCCAACCCCCCTGCCAGACCACCAGCTCAGTTGCCCCATATGGGTGTCACCTTTACCCCAGCCCTCGTTTGCCTCTCACAGCAATGCCCCACCGCTATTCTTCCCAGAATGGAAGTGAATCTGTGCTGGCGGTGGTAGGTGGTGGATAGCTGTGCGAGTAGGAGAAGTTTTTTTTTTTTTTTTTTTTTCTTGCATGCATTCTCATGTGAAAAAAAAAAGGCCAGCGGTTCAGCTCTTGTCAGTTCAATACGAAGCATCGCCAAGGCCAGAATGAATCTACACAAAAGAAATACCAGATATTTTACATCTCACGCCTTTGCCAAAAAAGACAGCATGCTAAACCTCTGCAACCCCTTTGTTCTTTTGACTCATCCACCTCAGAAGGAGCAAGAGTGCCTGATTCACTGTAGGTCTGTTAGAAGTCAGATCTCCTGCATCGCCGTGGTTGATTTGTTTGGTGTGATTTCCTGAAGACTGTCAAAAGATGTGAGAGATGCTTTCAAATTCAGAATTCCAGATTTCCACTCTAGAGGCCAAGTGAGGATTCGGAGAAAGAAGAGGAGAGCCAGCAAATGTTGACACGCTTACAGTAGCTGCCTTGCCACGAGACGCCTCAGGAATCAAACAGTTATCACACACACAAAAGAAGCCCTCTAAGTTCACTAAAACCACACTCAAAACAGGCCTTTGTTGTGCTGACATGAGAGATGACTGGATTGTTATTTGTTTTCTAAGCAGGCAGATCGCTCCCTGTCACTTCTGCTGCTGGTTGTGATGGAGTAGCTAGCACTCGTATCTCTTCCGTGAGTGAGTACTGACGGAGACAAACAAATGAGAGGAAGAAGTTCACTGAGATTAACTTATCTTAGCATCTATCTTCCTCCTTTCTCCTGCTCAGTCTCTCTTTCTTTTTTCTTCTTGACGCTAACACCCACTCTCACACACCCACACATGCACACACAAACACAGATTCATTCCCCTCTTTCCCCTCCCACACATACACGCGCGCGCACACTCAAACACGCACACACACACACACACACACACACACACACACACACACACGCACACACTCACTCGAGAAGACACTTACACACACTACAACATATACAGAAGGGAGAGAGCGAGAGACACACACACTTGATCAGCATCAAATACAGGGTGTGCTAAAGTAAATTTAATTACGTCTGTCTGATATGGAGCTTCAGATGAAAGTAGGAGAGCGCAGTGTGAAGCGACGACTGCACAGACAGGAGCAGGCCCGTGATATTCCTCCTGTAGACTAATCTCCCTTTATTAAAGCCAGAAGGAGAGAGGGAAGGGGGGGGAGTGAAAGGGGTGTAGAGAGGAGTAAGGAGGGAGGGGGAGTGGGGGTACCTTTGATGAGATCTCTAACTGTCAGCTACTGTACTTTTCTTCTCTCCCGCTCTGTCTTTGTCTCTCACTTTACGAGGCAAATGAACACAGCACCTATCGGTACTTGCCTACTTGCTCAAGCAAACATACCCTCGTGCTATCACACACAGTAATGTGCTCTGAAACTTATCCCTGTTGTTATGGTTGTCAACAATATCTAAAGAAGGACGGAGGCAGCTCTCTCTTTCTCTCACACACACACACACTCTCTCTCTCTCTCTCTCCCTCTTGCTCTCTCTTTGTCTGTGTCTCTCTTCCACTCAAAGGGAGTGGTGAGCAAGTGGAGAGTGTGCTTTTTCTGCCTGCTGTTTTCTGGCCACTCTAATGGGGGCAGGTGGCCATCAGGTGGCCAAAACAGAAACTGCCACATTTATATACCACAGCCATGAACTCAAACTCCTCCACCGTATTTTAATTCTATTTCACAATCCACTGATGATTATGGTTATAAAATGTGTTTTTACTTTTATGACTTTTCTCTTTCCTGTGTAATTATGAGGTTTCAAGGTCCCATGATTTGTCATTTGGTCAAGAGTTTGATCATTTGTTATGTCTTGTTACTGGATGCAATTGAATGCGTTGTGTCATATTGAATGTTTAGCTGCATGTTCACTTGTTCACAAAGCAGCCAGTGTATCCTCGTGTCACCCCATGTTGTTGGAGGTTAGAATGAAGCCTGCCAAAATGAATCATTAAAAAGATTAAAGATATTTTGTAGAATAAAGTTTCAGAAACAGACCCACTGTTCTCATAGAGAAAAAAAAGCACTCTGGAAATCTATTCTTTTGAGATAAATTGACATGTACCTCTGTTAAAGAAATGTCTAAAAAGTTTTCCAAACTTCCTCTAATTGGACTTGTCTTTGGTCAGGATCGATTCTAAAAGGTACCTCCTCGGAGTTCATTACCATTTGTCCCTCCAAAGTTGTTCACCTGGGTCATTGTTCCCTACCCCAAAGCCCTTCAACTATTTTGTGCAACTGCTCTGTTTGCAGACATTGAGAAAGAAGGGCCTAAATGGCTGTGACAGCCCAGACCCCGACGCAGACGACTCGGTCGGCCACAGCCCCGAGTCCGAGGACAAGTACAGGAAAATAAACGAGGACATTGATCTGATGATCAGCAGACAGAGACTGTGTGTAAGTACCTTTCATTGAACCCCGAACCTTCCTCTCACCTTTCTTTCCTCTCTTTCCCCGTTTCCTTCCCCCTGTGCTTTCTGTCGCTTCGTCCTTGTGTCCTTGTGTTCGACGTGTGTTCCTACCACCCATCTCTCCGTCCCTTCATCTGTGTCTCCCTTTGTCTGTCTCCGTGTGGTTGTGGGACCTGGCAGACATTAAGCAAGAAGGAGAACAAAGGCGGCGAGAGCCCGGAGCTCGAGTCTGCTCTCATCCTCACCCCACGCACTGAGGAGAAATACAAACAGATAAACGAGGAGTTTGATCACATGATTAAAACTCATAAGATACCTGTAAGTACTGGGTTGACGCTACGCCGCATCCTCAGCAGGCTAACAAAATGCTGACTGGCCAGTAACTGTTGAGCTAACCCGGCTAACCACCATTGTTTGCCACTAGACTAAATACACAAAGTGAGAGTGAGAGTAAGACTAGAGTGAGATTATACTGTATACTTACAATGAAAAAAATGACAGTTCTTAGATTTTTCCTGATTACAGTTGAGGAGCGGTCCTCTAATTTGACATAACAAGCAGACATTTTTTGCTATAGTACACACACTTTCTCTCATGACAAATTTTAACCTAACTGGGTTGCCACCTTGAACCCGTTACCCATAATGCCTTGCCTGGCTCCCAGGGGAGGTGTGGTCTGCATGTGCTTTTCCTTTTCCTGCACCAAAACACAGCGCTCAGTCACCCGCAACAACAAGGACAGACACTGTGGCTATGAAACATCAGACATTCACAAACTCTCAAGTATATCTCCGTGCCTCACCAAATTCAATTATCGCTCCTCCTTTCTGAAATAACTGAAGGCGAAATTTCCAGTAGGCCAACAGCATCTTTAAAAACGTCTTTGTTAGTGCATGTAGATATGTCAAGACATGTGAGCTGCTGCATTTATATTGTACAGTGTTAAGTTTACTGAAGAATCAAAGCTATAGCCAGCGGCCAGAATGCCCTTCATTCAGAGAAGACCATATTGGAATGGTTATCACTCTGGCCTCACAGAGAAAGGCATGATTCCACAGTAGATAATTCAGAGAAGAACAGTAGTGTCTAAGCCGCATGGAGCAAGGGGAGATGTGGTTAGAAGGCAAGGCAGGGGTTGGTGAGCTGGGGTGGTGTGGTGGGGTGGGTTTGGGATTGGAGCTGGGTGGGTGGGTTGTGGGGGGGGGGGCACTCTGCACACAACAAGTGGCAGTTCGGTGTGTGGTCAGGGTGGCTGCCAAGCACTGAGCCTCTGGATTGCAGGGGACTGTTGAGGGGACTGTGGGGAGAGGCGGAGGAGGAAGATGAGTGAAAACAGGAAGGATGGCACCAGTTAAAGGACAGCTTACAGACGGGGCCCTTACACCCAGCGATAGGGTGTGTGTGTGTGTACACGCAAATGTGCACTCACAGACAGCTCCACCACTCTGAGAGAAACACGGCACAGAAAAGTCATGAGGTATAAAAACTCCAACAAGGAATGGAAGAATGATGGAAGAAATTATTCAAAGGCTTCAAAAAATAAAACAGAACCAGAGACAGCCCCTCACTGGTTGTAAAAGAAAGCATCCATAGCTTTTGGCTAGCCCACTCCTGCGTAAAGTTGCAGTAAAAGCGTAACATGCAGGGGCCCATAATGAAATATGGTTAAAGAAACCAGCTTTGTACTTTGAGATAATATTTGGCCTGCAAAAGGATCATTAGCAAAAGGGAGAAAATTGAAGAAGACGAAATAGTACTAAGGCACATATCCCACTTCCACGTAACCCAGGCTGATGATCCTTCTGATGCGCTCCCTCCATGACTCTGAGACACATGGCACTAATTTAAGGCCCTATTTTCTACTTCCTAAAGCTAACATGCAGGATCAACCACTTCCAGGGCACTCCCAAGGTTAAGCCCCTCTGCCAAGTGACACAATAAACATGACAAACTAGACGCCTGGGGCCGGCAAGCTACCTCTACTCATGTTCCTGATGAGATTGCTGACTGATCTGATTCTACCACTTAAAAACACTTTGCATTAGCTCCATGTGACAGAGAAATAAATTATTCCTAATTGTATTCAGTTCTCCAGTCTTGAAGCGACTTTTGCAAGAAATACTGCTGACTTTTTTTTTAGCGAGGTGAAGACAGACTGAAGTATCTTTAGCTCTTTTAGAACAGTGGGATGCCATTGGCTTTATTCCCAGTAAACCACAGCCTTCTTATTTATTTAATGTAATATACCAGGAATGTATTTCAGGGGACATAAATGCAGTGATCAGAGCAAAAAACGTCCTCAGGTCAACCTTTTGCCTTCACGCATGTCAGGGGCAAAACCTAAGTCCTTCACACAAAGATATTAGTAGCCTTTAAAGTAACCTGCAGATGCTACATCAAGTTGGAATGACAACGTGTTGCAAGCCCATTTATCATCCTGGGAGCAATTTGAGTAACTCTGAGAGGAGTTTTCTAGTCGCACACCCTTTCGTTTTTGTTCAGTGCTCTGTTTCACCATCCATACTGTCTTATATTTTTAGTCTTTGTTCTAAGAAGTTGTTCTCCTCAACTATGCATGGTTGTCTATTGTTAGTTGTCCATTTGTGCTTTTGAACTTGGCTGTGTCAGTCTTTTCTTTTGTTTGCGATTGCTTCTGCAGAGACACTGTAGATAGTCAAAGGTTTTTAAATTCCTTTGTGTTCCTGGAGGGTTTCTGAATTGTCACGTATCTTGCTCTCTTTGCTGTGTCCATTCCTTTTACACGAAGGCCTTGTTTCAGTTTGTTTACTCACTGCAGTCGGTGGTGTCTTTCGTTTAATCAAACTTGTGTCTGTGTCTCCCTCTCTCTCTCTCTCTGCCCCCCCCCCCTTTCTCAGCAGGCCGTGCCCCCATCAAACTACGACATGCCCGTGTCCATTCCCGTTAGCAACCAGAACAATCTCATTTACAGCCATCCCGGTGGGTCCCTAGGCAACCACAACCTGTTGCCACTGGCGCACCATGGCCTACAGAGAAACAGCATGTCTCCCGGAGTTACACACAGACCCCCCAGTGCAGGTAACACAGGTAGGGCCTCACTTGCACTCATGCACCCATGTACACGCAATGTGTGTATCTGTCTGTAGTGCTAATGGACAAACACATCAAATGTTCATTTTATTTTATGACAGCTACCCTCATTAAAAGGCACTTAAGTCACCCCCCTCACGTATATTCTCACATTTTGTCGGCTCAGTATTTTGCTCGAAGTGAGTTGATGATTTAATACGATATTAAATCCCAGCCCACAGTCTCGTTGATTTAGCGTGAGGCTCTACACATGGTACGTCTGGCCCTATGTATAGGCATTGAGTTGCTGGTGACATAAGCACATCAGGCCTGTTGGTTTGTTATTGTTGTCCATAGTCCTTTTTCTGTCCCTCTGGTCTGAAGGCTGCTGCCCACACCCTTACCCTGTCATTACAACTGGATGCTAGAAGCGCCAGCATAAACTAAATATGAGTTTTGGCGCTCGCAGCATCCACACCAAACCGCACACGTTCTGGACCCTCCCACTCTTCCACCTCACATGGCTTAAAAATAATAATGTGTGATTTTTCTTGGATGGCAGCATAATGTATCCACTCGCAGTGTCCAGTTGCTCAGAGTGTTAAGGTTTGAGTGGGAAGCAGTATATCCATACACATATGATGCACTGACACACAAACACACACGCACACACACACACACACACACTGGATTGTGATTAAATTGAGTTCATTTCTGAAAGGTCAGCAAGGTGAGAGACAGGAGGCACAGTGGATGTAACGTGGGTGTCTATCTTCTAATGGTTTTCTCTCTTTTGCTCTCGTCTCTCTTTCATCTTTCAGGTGGCCTCATGGGTGCTGACCTCACCACTGGCGCAGGCACCAGTGCTGGTAAGAATGGCCTCCTCTTTTCACACACAGTTGTCTGCTAACATACACACACATACAGGGCACCCACTCACCCACTCGGGGCCATAAAATGCATGACTAATAGTAACCCAAACCCAAATGGAGATTTTGTCCATGATGTGTTGATGTTAGTGGTCGTGGAGTTCATCTGGGAATGTTTGCGCAGTGCTGGGGCTGTGAAACATCCTGCCTGCATTCAGCTGTAAAACGGCTAGAACAAGTGGGGGGGAAACAGAAATAAAATTGCACTATATACTGGCGCGGTTGATTGACTGACAGGTAATCAGAGGAGATTCTGGACTTTTGAAAATACTGTTCATTTTTTTTCCGTTCCCCCGTATGACGAGCCATTTCTTTATTTCTGGATTGGTTTTGGGTGTAAATTCAAAATGACAACAACCGTGGCTCATATTTGGAGCAACTTGTTTTGCCAGACAAACTTGCTACACAGTAATTGCCATCATATGTCTGCAACCAAATTAATTCAGTGTTTAGAGTGGCTCACCATGCAATAATGATCCCATGGAGAGAGGAGCGAGCCACGTTTGAGGAACATGTGTAAGGAATCTTATGTGTTAGCTTCTGTGTGTCAATGGGTTTGTCCCTGAGGACATGTCAAGCCCAAGTTTATGGCAAAGAGACTCCCATTTAAAGGGTTAAATTTTACAGCCTTGACATACAGTGCAGAGTGTAAAAATGGAGAATGGGGGGGGTCAGTGGGGCACAGCTGGGCAGCCTTGTCTGGCCCCTAGGGCTCCATCACAAGGGGTCAATGCTTGGTTTCTCTGTCTGGTCACTCATCACACACACACACACATACGCACACACACAACAGGACCGTTTGTTGTGGCGTGTGTTCTGTCGACGGCGTGCTGCAGAGCATGATTCAAATGTAGCCTTTGTGTCACCGCGCCGAAGGAACAGAGGCACTCTGTGAGCGCTGCGCGTCGCTCAGCAGCAGTGAAAAACACGACATTGAGAGAGAGTCATGTGGGAGCTAAAAGATTCCATTCAAAGCTCTCTTAAATCTCATCTAGGGGGAGAGAGAAAGAGTGTGTGTGGGGGGGAGGGGAGGTGGTGGTGGTGGTGGGGGGAAACCCCAGTGATGAATATCCACTGATGGTGGAAGCATGTGTGCAAAAGGAGAAACAGTGGGGGAACACAGATGGAAGTGTTCTGTGAACTTGGTCAGCCATTTTAATGATGTTCCTCTAAGTGACTCAGTGTGAGGTGGCCCAGCCACTGTGGCACCACAAGGACTGTTCTAATGTTCCTCTGCTCCTCACCGTATGTTTTGATAAGCTGATTGTACAATAGCTGTCTGGCCTGTGTATGAGTGTCTTAAGTGGCGTGGCCTAAGTGAAATGTTGGGGCTGGGCTGGGGGGGGGGGGGGGGGGGGGGGGGGGGGTCTTTGAATGTGTGTACGTGTATGTGTTTCAGACATGCACAAAAACACAATGCCTCCTTTGTGTCTTAGATGTCATGGTTCCACTGTCTGCAAAGAGAGGAAATGACAGCTTGTAAAGCCCAACTCACATGGGATTAGCATTATCTGGAGTCATCCCGTTGTTTGGAAGGATTCCTGTAAGAATCTGCCATGTCCTCAATCTGTGAAGTTATAATTCCACCGCTGATTGCTTAGCACATTTCCCTCAAACAGATCTTCTGATAATTTGAATTTATTGTGAATTGTCATCTCATTGAATTGTCTCAGTTGTATATATAATTCCTTTTCTAAAAAGATTTCTATATTGTTTTTCTTTTTCCGAGCCAACAGTGATGAAGGTAACAGTGGAAACAGAGATTGGAGATAATTCATAGTGCAGATTCTGTAGGCTCATGTAGCTGTATAATGCTATTGGGTTAATTGTGAGGTGGTGAATAGTCCATTTGAAAGGCCTGCTGATGTGGACATTCCTGACTTTGTAAATGAACATTTTCTAATACCTCTCACCTCACAAGTTGTTTCCTAAACTGACATATTTCATGAAGTTGCAATCAGAACAAAATCATTTCTAAACTTTTGAAACGGAACCAGACAAGGTCCATTATTGTTGTTAGTTTCCTAGCAACATTGTTTTTAATGACTTGAACTCCAAACATATCATGTACTTGTGTAGAAAATACAAACTTGAGAGTTCCCTTTCTTTGCAGCATTTGCATGAAGACGCGCCACAGTACGTTTCAATCATATCTTGAGATTTATCCTGTAAATATGACAGAAACACAGACTTTTTGTTTATCCTGTGCAAATATGCTGCATGAAACCCAGTCGTGGAGGTAAATTTCGAATCACACAAGGTCCCCAGGTAATTCCAGTACAGTGCAAACAGCGCATGTTACTGAAAGGCTGAGTCATCGTGTTATATATAATATTGTGGGAAGTGTTTTCGTGCATGTGTATGTTCGTTCATTTATATGCAGTATGTCTTCAATCTGTCAACTCCTTCGCTAGCTAGGAGAGAGCGCAAGGTGAGGAGACAGACAGAACGAGTCAAAGTCCAGCTTGTGAAAACCTCCCACCTCCATTTGTGCAATTATGTAGATGTCATCTCCTCTCCGATCAGCAACTCCGAAAGCACTGCGAGGAATTAACAAGAAACTCCCGTCACCTCTCACCTTGATCACACACCAATTATACCATCAGATGAGTTACATACAAGGTACATCTTCGGGACATCTCTGGTCAAAATCACATAGAAGCGTAAGTTAAAAAAGCACACATTCAATAACTGACGACCAGTCAGGTTCAGCAGATCAAACAATGCGTGTTTCAATCTTGGCAGCACCTCACACCAACTGTGCAAGTTGTGAGCGTGAGTGTGACACCTTGGTTCAGTTGGAGAATTCAGGGTTGAATGCACATTTGGCCAAACCGCAACGGAAGAGTGTGTGTGTATGGGGGAATAGAATGGAGCGCGCCTGTTAGACCACAACAGGACATCAGAAATTTGTTCAGTAACAGTAAAATGTACATGAGTTTAACCACACCTCTCCTTTGTGTGTGTGTGTGTGTGTGTGTGTGTAAGAGGGAGAGAGAGAGAGGGAGAGAGAGAGAGAGAGAGAGAGAGAGAGAACGAACACTTTGGGGGGGGGGCCTGTCAAACACATGCATCTCGAAGCGCGCTAGGCTATAACCATGGCACCGATAGAGTCAGATTGCAATCCTTCAGCTTTGACCTCAGCCGTCCCTCAACACCTCAGAAATAGCAAAAAGATGTTTATCTGAATCTCAGATCAGATGTTGTTCTCTATGTGTGAGTTTTATACAGCAGCAAAACAGTCTCCTGGCTGGGCTGTGTTTAATTTTGGTACTTCCTCTAAATGTTTGACGCCAGCCTGCGCCACAGCTCGACCGTGTGAAGTAGCATTAGATGAGGACAGTTGAAATGAAGTCTGGATATCATGTCTTCAGCTGATAATAGTAGTCAAGTCATTGTGCCGCTGTTGAATGCAACTGTCCTAAAATCAGGGTGATCAAGCTACAGAATAGAAAGATTCGAGTCACAGTTCTTGCTTCATTAGCTTAATTAGCTCGTGATTTTACTTTTGAAGTGCTTAAGAGCTGGCCTATGCCACTCATGATCATAGTCATCTAGCACATAATTGACTGGACTGCAGCCATCTCCACAGGGTGGCAATACACAGATGTCTGATTAACTGTCACCAAGATGAAACCCGTGTCATCTTGACCAAAGTGTGTATTAATGTCTCTCTATAGCGCAGTCTCTTTTTTTTATTCATCTGTACAGAAACACTGATGTACTTCCTGCTGGGTTATTTACTAAAGTGTGTGTATGTGTGCTGCATGCATGTGTTTTATGTGTGTGTGAGGTCTCATTCATCTGTCTCCACATGCACCCACTCAATCTCACAAAGGACCAGCCATGAGAATGAGAGAGCGGGAAAACTGAAGAGGCAGCTGCCTCTTTGCTAATGTGAGATTGACACTGGAACTAAGAGGGGTCCAATACAAAACACACACGTGCATCCATACGCATGGCTCATACATAAGCAGTCATACAGCATGTCTCATGGAGTCTCAAGTCATATTGGGCTTATGTACACTTACAGCATGAGGCAAAAATCATGCAATTGCAGAATTGTATATAGAAAAACATACAATAACACACAAACTTAAGCCTGTTAACATCAACTTATACATTGTTCCACATATGACATGCCAGCAGAGACGCAAACACACACACCAGCGGTCACACACACACTGTTTTTCTTGTTTTCTGTCAGACGGCCTCATTTTCTCTCACCGCTAGCGGTCGTTTACTCTTCAGATTGTTCAAATTGAGCTTTTGAGACTTTTCATTTCCAAACAACAAAAACCTCGCTCTCAAATTAAACAAAGATCAGCGAGGGAAATTGCCCAGGAAGACATCTGCGACTCATTTTCCCCTGGAGTATATGATTAGGAAATTCATTTATGTCTAACGTATAATTCCTGCCTGTCTTTCAAGTGGGAACGTCCACACAGTGCCCTGTGTTCTACCCCTTGGAAGAAGGAAGGAGAAGTAAGGGGAAAAACAGCCTGCGGGATTGGGTTAGAAACAAAGACTGTGTTGCTTGCAAGAATGCTCCACTCCGTTTTTTTTTAATCATGTTGCTAGGATTTCGCCCCACCGGTTTTTGAGGGAGAAATGGGTGCTGCACTTGGCCCTCTGTACTTAGGGGAATGCAGATCTGGTGGCAACCTCAAGGCAGGGTCTTTGTCTCTACGAACCGCACATGTGTTTAGCTCTGATGGCCAAATGATGGGTCCCATCCCTCTGTGGTCTTGCTACCCGTAATTAGATGTTTTTACACGATTCACTGGCTGTTGAGGGGCACATGCAGCCTTAACTGACAGTGACAGAGGTGGAGGGTGAGGTCCTCTCAAGTGGATGCCTTCATTGTACGACTGCCAAACAGACAGTGGTGATCATACAAGCAAAAACGGTAGTCTGTAGTCTGTTTGAGTAGCTGCTCTGCCAGCGAATACCACTTTCATGAAGCATCATTTACAAGTCTCCTCAGACTGGTGAGCTAATACAATTTCTACCACAGGAAGTGGAAATGAGACAGAAACACAGAAAATGAGCAGAAGGTGAAAATGGATTCCTGTAGTTCTTAATTAGGCTACACCATCATGGATGGCAGGATTTCCAAGATTCATTTAACTTTTGAAACAGGTTTAATAACATATGGCTGTGCCTTTGGTTCAAATAATATTCAAGAATAGTGATATATTTAACGTCTTTCTGCCTCTTTCTCCCCAACCTTTCTTTGCTCTCTCAGGAAATGGATATGGGAACCACCGCAACTCGCCCGGTCTGCTGGTCTCTCCAGGTGGCATGAACAAGAACATGCAGGCAAAGTCTCCCCCACCCATGAACTTAGGCATGAACAACCGCAAACCTGACCTACGCGTGCTCATCCCTCCTGGCGCCAAGAACAACATGCCCTCCATCGTAAGTAATCTTTTTATCCCTCTTTTCATGTCATCATTCCTCCTCTCCCCCACTCCTTTTCCCCATTGTATATCTTCCTTTCTATGGGGGGTCTTTTGGGTTTGTTTACTGTCGTTTAATTCCTTTCATGTCCTCTCTGCTGCTTTCATCTCGTCATATCAGACTTGGGTTGATGAGGTTATGTTTGTGATAAGCGTAACTTTTGGTCTATGACATTTTTGTTGTTTTCTCATGTGCCTTGGCAGCTTCTTAAACCAACAACCGTCTATAAAAGTTCCTTTTGCCCAAGTCTGATATACTGTCAGATACGTTCCTTCTGTTTGCTTATGTTGGCGCTTACACCACAGGCCCCGACATTTCTTTCTCCCGTCTTTCCAATAAAATGTGTTAAGTTAGTATAGTTCTTAGCCTCCTCTTTTCACATTAGTTCTGTTTCCGTTGCCTCAGTCCTACAGCAGCTCCATCCCTATATCCACCAGCACTCCTTTATTCCCATTCACACTCACTAATTTGAATTTATTACCCTCCCCTTTCAATGCCGTCAGTCTGAGGATGTTGATCTGCTATTGGTAAGTCAGACTGCCATTCAAATTTAGAAATCAAAACTGCTTAAAAGGCCCTTAAGAATCTGAAACTTGAAATGATTTCTAATCAGAAAATGGTTAAGGTAGTTCTCGAGAGCATAATGTGCCTTGTAGAACTGAGAGCGGTGCAGACACCTGAGTCTATCTTTTTAATTTGCATTCAATTTTTGCTATCGTTTCTCAGATTATTACCACTAGATACAGCACGTTTGAGGAAAGTGGTCCCGACTCCAGAATAACGTTCACCTTTATTGTTGCTGAGTGTGCTGAAGCCACCAATGTCACCTCACAAGACATTTTGTGAGGGCACATAGTGCCATCCAGTGGTGTGTCAGAGTAAAAGCAGCCTGGCCTCTTCTCTGCCACAGCCCTTGTGTATCCACTCTTCCCCTCATTGGCTTTATCTTTACACCTGCATATAGAGTGTTGCGCCGTACACGTACAGCTCACAGCTTTTATTAATCAGAATGTAGAAAAGAAGGGCATCAGAAGAGAACACTTTCATTTTGCATCAAACCTCCATTATATTCTGCCATACCCTCCCCTCTGCCACAGTAAAGTGCCTCTCCCTTGCCGTCGCTACCCTGCGTTGCCGTGGAGACCGATGGTGTTACTATAGCGACAGTGGGCCCTCGGAAAGGGTGGTAAATGATAGGGTTGGCAGGGTTCAGCCGTGCCGCATGTCAAGTGATTAATTTCCCCAGAAGTTGGCATCACATTCATTCTCTCAGCATCTGTTGAGTGAAAGAAAGAAATGAAAGAAAATCACAAAAAAAAAAAAAAAAAACTTTCTTGGTTTATTGCGGTTTTTTGTTTGTTTTGTCTGGGAGTTGATATCATGTTCTCAGGCCTCTGCCATCTCTCTTTTTCTCTCTGTCTTTCTTTCCTCTGTCACAGAACCAGAGAATAAACAACTCTCAGTCTGCTCAGTCATTGGCCACCCCAGTGGTATCAGTAGCAACTCCCACTCTACCAGGACAAGGCATGGGTGGTTACCCATCTGCCATCTCTGCTTCTTATGGTACCGGTATGTACAGTCTATGTACTTTGTGCTCTTTATATATTAAATTTACATTTTTCCATTAACACAGGACCAATCTTTGTTATTACCTTGTATATATTTGTGATAATGTAAAATATTTTTGGGCACACAATACCTGTACAATGCCCATAAACCCTGAGAGTTCAACTTTTGTTTTTGATGTTGTCCATCAGTAAAAATGATCATTTTAATCATTTCAATTATATGTGATGCTTTTGAAACTTCCTTCCCAATTTTAAGTGTTATACATCAGTCTAACAGCAGAGGGTGCTATTGTCACATCCATGAACACAGAAGCAGGATTCATCAGAGATGCGTTCTCTTTGCAACTTCAGTTTGAACTTCCTTGAACAACCCTATAATATACTTCCTCCTCTTCCTTTTCCTGCATGTTTGCACACAGAGTATTCCCTGAACAGTGCAGATCTGTCCTCCCTGTCCGGCTTCAACAGTGGCAGCTCCCTTCACCTCAGCTCAATGAGTGGGTGGCAACAGCAACACCTTCAGAACATGCAGCATTCAGCCCTCGGCCAGCTAGGGTGAGTGCGCTGAACTTAATCTGAGGTTGTTGTGTTGTGGTGAAAAGCATGATGTAGCACATGAATTATCACTAGAGGTTATTTTTTTTGAGACACCACACTTCACATCTAAGAGTCCTCCACCGTTTTCAACCTTCACTTGCAAGGTCCAGCACAAATATGACACCTCCCTGTTTTCATGAGTACGAGTGTATGTGTGTGTGTATGCGTGCTTGCATGCATGTCGTGTTTGCGTGTGACAGACTGACTTTAAAATCACTTTGTTTCTTGCTCTGTAACTCTGTAACCCCTTGCGTTTCCTTTCCTTCCTACAGAAATTGCTCTAGCTCTCACTTATGTCAGGGTTCAAATCTCTCCCTGCCCTCTGCTCAAAGCCTGCACATCAAGTCCGAACCTGTTTCTCCTCCTAGAGATCGCACCAGCAGCACACCGGGGGGCTACGGTGGCGGGGTACCACCTCCCCAGAACCCCTCGTCCCGCCAGGACTCGGGACGCTCCCCTGTTGACAGCCTGAGCAGCTGTAGCAGCTCCCATGAGGGCAGCGACCGTGATGAGCACAGGAATGAGTTCCACTCACCTCTGGGACTGGCCCGGCCCGCCCTGGATGATCGCGAGAGCCCCTCCATCAAACGGGTGCGCCTGTCAGAAGGATGGGCGACATGATAGCTCAGTCCTCTCCCCCGCGGTGCCCCGAGTTGCCCTGAGCCCCCCCCGACAACGCAGCGTTACGATGCCCCCCAAATCAGCTCCCTCCTCTTCCTCCTCTCACTCGATATCACGAGTCACTCACCACCCAACCCCATGGCCTCTCTCCTTTTATCTCTTTAACGCTGAAGGAAAGAAAAAGGGACAACCCTTTTCAAAAATCTGTTTGTAATTTCTTTTCCTTTTTTTTTATTTTCTTTTTTCTTTTTGCTGAGTGTGTGCGTGCTATACATATTGACATTATATAAACCAGTGGGGTGTTATAATGGGGTTTTGGGAGGGTGGGTGTTGATTGGGATGGGATCAGGGGGTATTTTTGTTGGGGAACTATGCATAAATTGTATTGTGTGTGGATAAAAAGAATCACGTATGCATATATCTTTACACGTGTGTGTATGTGTACATATATGCATATCAACAAATAAACAAAAAAAATAGTCAGGTACTCTGTTTCATAAAACGTACTTACAATTTGCCTCAGCGATATATCAGTGACTAGAGACAAAAAAAGACAGAAAAAAAAAAAAAACATTAACATGAGCGTGAGTGTGTCCAGTGGAAAACACCTTAGCACTTGAGTTGGACAAACAATACATGTGTACAGTGTCAGTTTCATTGCTATATACCTTCTCTGCAGTTCTCCCTTGCAAAAATGTGTGTTAACATTAGATGATGTCATGTTGCAGGTTCAACGTATTTATGTAAATAGAGGGTCAAGGGGGGAAGGGCAGGGGTCAAAAGTTGCCAGACATTACAAGATTTATTTACTCACTAAAGAAAAAGCTATTATGCAACATTTGAAGGATTGTACAGGTAAACAGGCAAATCTGATGCTAGACGTGTGGAACCTTTGATGATTTTAGCGCTCCCCCTAAACAACGGAGCCGAGCGAGGACCACCCTTTGATCTGAGAGCTACATTAGTGTAATCGACTAAAACTCTGGATCTAGTATTAACTATTCAGTATTAAGAAACAAAAAAAGGAAAAATAAAAAACAATTGTACGATACACTTGCTTATATTTTCATATGAAAGGAATACAATGCAAAGCATTTTTGTGGCTTTTTGTAGTTTCTATAAGCCAGAATGTGTTTTTTGATAGCTTTGCTAATAAGAGATGGATAGTTCACCCAGAGGGGAAATGACAGGGCTTCGAGGCCCTAAGCCATGAAAAACTGAGACTGAGATCCAATGCTTTGCTGAACTGTTTTATCTTTGTAGAGGTTTGTTTTTAAACGTGTATTTCTAATTATATATAATAATGGTAATATTAAGAATCTTTTAAAAAAAAATCTGTGAAATTAACATGCTTGTGTATAGCTTTCTAATATATAAATATATATAATAATGATTTTTGTTGGTTTCTTAGTGGAGTTTCTATGTGCAGTTGCACATATTGTCTGGTTTGTTTCTTTTGAGCCCTGAACGGTGCTGTTCAGGGGTGTATTTAGTCAAACCTTAAAAACCAGCTGGAAAGCATTGCCAGGGTTTGTGTGATGGAGGAAAGGACAGGCCTGAATGCTGAAAAACAACCTGTTAGTGGAAAATGTCACAAGACTGGAACCGGGGATGACAGAAATAAACGCTGACACATGATGTACATGATTGTCACACTGATGAGGAGATATGACCGACCCTCAGTCCATGTCTAGATGCATTTTTATGCATCAGATATTTCATTCTAACCTTAATTATCTAATTTAATGTAGTTCCTCTCATAAAACCTGTTTTGGACATTATCGATTTTCTGTTCCGACTCAAATCTTCACTGCAATCATAGCTTGTGTTCAGGATGTTGAACTTTCTTTTGAATCATATTTATGTAATGAAATATAATTTTGCAAGTGCATTGTGATTAATTATCTCTAATCATTTCCGAACCTAATTCGATCCTGTGTCGTCCTGTGACTCCTCATGTTCCACTCTTCAAAACAGGGTTCCACATCATTTACCACATGTCATTGACAGTTCAGCGTCAGACACACAAGGACAAATTGATCATGCTGGTATATGGGAGAAGCACAATTGTTTATTTTAGATAAATAGCTGTTTTGATTTTCTCTTTTTTAAACAATGAAACTAGCCACATATCTCTCTGCCTCCCACTCCCGTATCTGCTGTCACTTAAGTGTTATGATATTTCTATGTGCATATTTCATGCAGGTTCACTTTGTTGTTACTGTATACAGTCTGTGTAGTCAATCAGGGGCAGAGCCTCTATAACGGTGTTCTTCTCTTTTTTTTTTCTTTTTTTTTTTAATTCAATACAAAAAGGTTGAGAAAAAAAAAATATACATGATGTTTCAGGCAGCATAAGTGTGGAGAAACCAAAGCCAGTGGCATTTCTGTGTTGTAAACTCAACTTTTATTTTCACATTCATTTATGGTTTTTGCAAGCATTGAAACAACACAATAAAAGAATTTGCTGAAATGTACAATTGGTTTCACATTTCAATTTCAGTCAAATGTAGCTTTAGTTATGGGGCTGCACTGTCAGTATACCAAACCCAGTGATTTACCTGTTTTGTTGCTCACTTGTCTCCCTGTGCATTGCATTGAAAAGTTTTTACGCTAAAATTGACTTAAGATCAACAGAATCGTTCAGGGCTGATCATGTGAACAGCATGTGTGTTGCCCACTTGATCAAAGCACATTACACACTTATTATCACTGCTAGTTGCTCATGGATTGAAAAAATGCCAACATGTCCTTATGGTTAATTAGAGTGCTGTAGTTTTCACAATAATTCTAACCAAAGACATGAAGAAAGCTGTCTTTATATCTTTTTTCTTTTCTTTTCTTTTTGTGTTTGTTAAAATTGGAAGCCATTCATCATCTGTTGATCAGTTGTACTTTGTCATTATTATAACAGACTTAAATGTTGGTACCTCAAAAATTGACCCAAGCAGTACCTCAGCTCATGTTTTGATAAGTCACTTGCAGTGCAAAGGGGAGACCATACAACTGTACAGCCATGTGTAGTAACATACCGTTGCTGAAGGTCCCAATATTCACATGGGATTCTTTGTTGCTCCACCGTGTTTGTGGTTTATTTAAGTTGTATTCAAAAGCTGAAAAGGATTTTTTTTTTTCTAAAAAAAGAGTAATATGTTAAAATGCTTAAAAAGTCAGTCTGTAGTTTCAATGTAGCTTGTATAAACCTGAAAATGGGGGAGGTTTGGAACTAATGTTTTCTGGAACGCAAGAGCGGCTTTCAGCGGCATAAGCTGGCCTTTGTCGCCTCTTAAGACTAAGATGGTATTAAATTAAATCCACATCTCTGTAATTCAAGGGACTTGATTCAGCTGTATGTAGTGAAAACGTATGGGGATGAAATAAAAGTCTCCTCTGCTGGAGGGAAAGGCTATTTGTATTTTGCAGAGATTTCAGTAAAGTTACTGGCTTTCTTAGTTATCCTGATGTGACTTGGTGTGATTTCATTGTGTTTGACTTGTTTCTGCATGCATCCCACCAAACACAGTGGTTACGTTCATACTGTGCAGACTCAAAAAAAAAAAAGGAAGAAGAAGACATATAAACACGAAATCATGAGTGGAAGTCATGGTGCAATAGCAGCTTCACTTCAACACAATATAAATTGCATGACATTAAAATAATGACAATCATTTTCTCATTTGCTTCTTTCCATTTTACATTAAAACAAATCTGACATTTTAACATAAATATTCATGCAAAAGGCATTTATTTGACATTTAAAGCCAAGGTTTATCTCACTTAAAATTACAGTGGCATCATCTTTCTCTGTGATACATTATGGTACAGATAGTGAACATGGATCTTCAAGTCAAAGTGAAAAACGTGTTCAAAAAAAAAAAAGAAAAAAAAATCAAAACACATTGATCTGCTCCAACAAATCAGAGAGATGTGAACTATACTCCCAGCACACACACACACGCACGCACACACGCACGCACGCACGCACACAAATGATCTATGGGCCTACTCCAGGACTGTGCCATTCTTTCTTTAATAAAAGAAAAAGAAAGAGAGGAACAAAGGAAGAGTTCATTCACTAAAATCCGTCATTTTCGTTCCTGTTTTTCTGGTTTCCTTGTAACAGTCGTGGGAATGTCTGGCGCAAAGAAACTGGACCACAGCTTTGTTATAACTACAACAACTGTGGATTAAATTACAGTGGCAGTGGATGACGAATGTCTGGCTTCTGGAAAATACAATGATCAATAGCAGAAGTTACACATTTATTGCGGGTTGACGGTGTGGTCCCAATATGTCGCCAACAAGCAAACACTGATTATAAAAATTAGACACACCCCCAGCTGAGGTTATGATGCGCCTGTAATGCGCCTATCTGCAGGCCTTTGTTTCTCCTGTCCTTCCTACATACCTACTAGCCTACATGGCATTTTATTTACCAAAATATCATCAGGCGTTTCATTTGACTGAGTAGCTTTGTGGATAAAGATAAAAACTAAAAAAACTAAAAATAGTCCGATTAAATAAATATATAAATAATTGAAATTCGATCCGAGCCCTTTTTCGTTTCCCCACGGTTCCTAACGCAACATATCTGTTTATATAGGCTATTATCTATGATTTTTAAGAGATGTTTTTTTTTTTTTTTTCGTTAGAGCTTTGCCGTTGCCGTGAAATATCAGGTTGATGTGTCACTGAAAGGTGCTTTTCAAGTCAAAGCTTTCTCCTGTTGGACTTTTTCCCTGGAGAAAACAAACCGAGCTTGAAGTGAAGACACGTTCAAGTGTTTCATCGTTTCAGTTTCGCAACACATGTAGAAACTCAGGCAGCCACATGTCTTCTTTAATTTCATCATGATAAAAAAAAAAAGTGCAACACAGCAGGCTGCTGTAAATGTAGGTCTAAGATGAAGCACATTTCTATTTAATTGTAGAATATTAAATTGTGATTTATATTAGAGATTTTCTATCTAAAATATATATAAATATATGGGCTATAGTTTTATAGATTGGAGTCGTGTTTTTATTTTGTAAAAAGTTAAAAAACAGAAATAAGACAAAAAAACTCAATAAATGTGATAAATTTGTGTTATAAAGTTGCACATTTTAAACAGTGTTTTATTTGATCTCACAGCTAATGTAACTACAAAAGAAAAAAAAACACACCTATATCATTTTAAACTGCGTCCACAAAGACAACGAAATCCTAATTCACACTATGAGCCTTAAATTACAACAGACTCCAATCGAGCATTTTATTGCAGTCTATTTTATTATAACATTACTGTAAATGTGTCTTTTATTGGCTAGGATTTCTGCAAAAGTCAGACAGAATCTGTGAACAGCGAGTTTTCGGGTTGTAGTATTTTTTATCTGGATCCCATTCCTGCAGGGAGTTATATTTGAATTCCTCTAAAATGTCTTCTTCGCAGGTTTTAATTAGGCCGCACTCCATGAAGTTTCTCTATTGCTTCATTACATTAAGCCTGAAACCTTTTTTTGTGAATTTGAAGGGTTAATTCCAGTAGCCTGCGGTGAAGCAAACCCATAAAGTCACCGTAGACACAATGTCATTTATTATCAGTCAGAAATAATCTATTGTGGCAACAGTTCTCGCAGTTTCTCAAAAGGTCAGACTGACGCAAAACACGTCACCGATTGAACTGGCAGACAGGTTGCTTAAATCGGATCCATCTCTTGTTAAAAAAAGAGTAAAGTCAAAAATATGTGAGTAGGCTATATATGAAAGAACAAGCACAGTAATGTCTCGAATAAAAAAATCAAAACAGCACATTCAAATGTACTAATAGTAAATCAAAAAATAAATAGATAAAAAGCCACTTCAGAAACATAAGCGTTAACGGGAGTAGCCTTTCGTTAATATGTTTAGCTTCCAATCCAGCTGAATTTTTACATTTGTAGCATCTGTAGACGTCAAGTCAAGTGAAACATCCCGTGGGAATTGAAGTTTTGCTTATGTTAACTGTGTTTCAAAATGGCGCATGTGCCTATCATTTTAAAACATATGAGTCTGGATGGCTGAAGTTTGGATGAGGCGAGGGGGGCGAGCAGGTGTATACATGAACTTCACTGATAGTGGAGGTTGGCCACCCCCCCCCCCCCCCCCCCCCCCCCCCCCCCCCCCCGCCTTCATCATTTAAATCTAAACATTCAAGATCCGATTTTAAAATGAAGGATACTCTGTAATGTAAAGTCATGAAAGTAAAAAACATAAATCACATAATAATAATAATAATAATAATAATACACACATAGCCTAGTTGTGGACTTCTACAGTAAGTGTTTTGTCCCATGTAACTGAAAGGGAGAAAATGTTTCATTAGTGCACAGTGCAGGAGGCATCTCGCACCTCTTTATAAGTGAAGGTATGCAACTGAAAACTAGCTTGGCTGGTTCTTTGTTTCATTACACCAGTTTCAAAATACCAGTGTCAGTCAAGACTCTGTTCCTATTACAAGCTGCATCATCGGCTGCTGCATGGATTAAAAAACTGGCACAATACATGTTCTAATATATGATTATTTGGCTCACCGGTGCTTCTGAAAAGAGAATTAGGGCCTATACTTATTTTTTTTTGCCTCGTTGTAAAATAATTTCATTAAATCTGCTGGTAGCCGAATTAGCAGTTGGTTCACATCATGTCTTCAAAATTTCAATAAAGGCCCAATTAAAAAGTGTTTTATTTGGTTTGTTCCTGTTTTCAGCCTCACCATCTCATCTTTTTGTTTTTTTCGTAATCTGTAAAACTGTTGTTTTTCCTCTGCTGGAACACGCGGCCTGACGCTGTATATTCACAAAACCCCATTATATTAAATTCAAATTGAAGTTATTGTATCTACAGGAACAGAGGGTAATCCGCTGTCCATGAAGGTTTCTCTCCTATACTTGATTCAAATGAGGATCACTCAGCAGCGGACTGCTGTCCCTTCTGGACCTGTACAGTTTATGTATGCAGAGATTTTAAATAAATAAATAAATAAATAAAAGGCGAGTAAAGACATCGTGATTTACCCTGCTAATCCTGACGGTCCATCTTTCCCAGAGAGAAGTGTTGTTAACGAATTGCTCAATCTTGATTCTTTCTCATTTTTTTTTTTAGAGTTAAGATTACAGCCACCAGTCGAAAGAATAATAGCTTACACTGGTTTCTGTTAATCATCTAAAAACATCCTTTAAAAAAAACAAACAAACACACAATACTTCCCTTTCTAAACTCATCTCGCATCATCAGTCATTTAAAACAAAACCAAAAAAAACTATAGATCTTATTGGGAGAATGATTGTTTGATTTTGTCTATGGCAAAAATATGAAACACTAAACACCCCTGACGCTAGAAGATGTGCTGTCTTTATTTTTGAAGATATGTACAGTAGGGTGCTTAATATTTTAGGAGATGGGAAGAAAAAAAGTGGCCAGTACAACATGATGATGGTCAGTGGAGTATTTAAGCGCCTATAGGGAGCAAGATATAACATTATGTAAGGTAATATCCTAATATTTTACAGCAGGCAATAAGTAAATATGACTTCTTTTTTATTTTAGCTTGGGGAGCCCAGCATACTGTAGGTGGGGTAACGGACTCCTGTGGCTTTGAATATCTTTACGTGAGCCAGCCTGACCACTGGTGTTGAGCCACGAGCAGTTTAAGAGCAAGGTTCAATTACGAAGGGAGTAGCCTGTGGGGACTGCAACTGCTTTGGCTGCTGGCAGAAAGTTTGCCCCTCCTGGAAAAAAAAAAACGTCCCACCAACTTCATGGAGTGGTCGCACGTAACCAAACCAGCCGAGTAAGAGCAGCAGCATGATTTGGATTGTGTTTATTGGAGGTAAGTTGAAAGGCTTGATTTAGGACAGACGATTTCACAAAGATGCGGCAAGTGCAGTCTTGTACAAAAAAAAAAAAGGAGATAAAATGTAGTAGAGATGCTCAAATGGAAATGCCTGTCTTCCATTTTATATCATGCAATATCAGAGATAGATATTTCTCTATAGGCGCACTGTACTTGCAGGCGCGCGCTCGTCCCTGGCACCACTGCGCGCGTGCATGGACATCGAAGAGACAGCCGGAGCAATTGTTGCCTAAATGTCAGCGCTGCGTCATTGGATTTCTTACAAACTGGGCAGGAGACTTTTCTTTCTTTTTTTTCTTTTCTTTTTTTTTTGGTTATTAGTTTTCGCACAGACCGTGTCATTGTGTTGTTATGAACCATTCGCCTCGATCTCAAAGTGTCACCTCCTCAGTGTTACCTCTGAATCTCCTCTATTGTTTGCCCAACCACAGAGCTCTTTGTTCATGCATGCTGTATATGAGTATTCAAAGGCTATCGACGATTGACATCATTCAGATTGAAGGAAATCCTAATGATTATGCCGATACTGTAGTCAGTATCATATTAGACTACGATTTGAATATGGAGGGTGAAATTTTAGGTAATAAATGTCATCGCTACAACAGACTGAACAAGGGCTTCGCGTCTATCTAGACGCAAAGTCATGCAAAACATAACGTCGAAATAAACACTATATGCGAGAAGTGTGTAATGCAAATCTTTCCACTGAATATGCATCAATATTAAAAATAATACGCACACCAGAGCCAACGGCGTCGGAGAATTGAGAATGGCGGAGCGGGTCGTCTCATTACGCATGGGCGGTTTTCCACGCAGGAGCCACGGTTCCCCATCTCTTCATGTCTCCCCTTCTGTCCCGTTCACGTTAACGAAGCCTCTTGGAGGAGGAAAAAAACAACAACAAACAAACAAACAAAGGCTATGTCGGCGTTCAAAACGGCAATCAAACACCCAAGAACTGGCTGGGGGGAAAATTACTCCGACTGCGGCCGGGAGGACTATGTAGTAAGCGGGATTTGCATATTTTGATGCGCTAATTGCCTTGATGTATTTAAATATGGCTGCACGTAGCTGATATGCTTGTCTACGTCATTGAACGTGCCCTCGCTGTTAAACTAAAACGTGAATCCGGTTGAATGTAATGGATACGCCTGCAATTAGGCAAGAGGGGGGTGGAGGGGTGGTGGTAATGTGAGAGAGGTTGCGTTTGCTGTCTTTGAAGTCACATGGTGATTTTGTGACATTTGTCTTTTCCTTTCTTGTCTTTTTTTTTTTTTTTGAGAAAAAAATCACTCATTGGGAGGAAAAAGAAAATCTCTGAAAATTGTGACCGGTGGAAACAGCAGAGCAGGTAGACTGACGCTTCTGCGCCAAAAACAGAGAGAAAGTGGTTGTTCTTGCAGAGTAAAGCGCTCCATCTCGTTTTTGCAGAAGAAAAGTCGAGCAACGTAACATATTCACGAAAAAAAAAGTATGTCATCACCAACAGAATTAGCTTAAGACACAGGCTACTTTTAGGCTACTGACAAGTAGGTCACCTCAACTTTTTTTGTGTGAAAATTTCCTCTCATCTTTCTTTTCCCTTCTCTCTCCTTCTCTCTCTCATAGGCTGTGTGTGTGTGTGTGTGTGTGTGTGTGTGTGTGTGTGTGTGCGCGCGTCCAGTTTGGGAGGGGGCACGCATCTTATAAGATTACCTCTTATTAGGCTATACTGGGAGCAAGGTGAATTCATAAGTCTATAGGCCTATACTGTACACACAGATCCAATCCAAAACATTTTGAGTGAAGTTTAACGTGCTCTGTGTGTGTGTGTGTGTGTGTGTGTGTGTGTGTGTGTGTGTGTGTGTGTGTGTGTGTGTGTTTTCTTTTCTTGATTTTTTTTTTATCATTGACCTCATTCTGGACTTAGTTTGGGAATTGCATGTAGCAAATCATTTCCCCCTCTGTCTGGAAACCGGTAAATGCGTTCCGTTTGTCAAAACGTGTTAGCGAAGCGCCTGCAGCAAATTCATTACCACCCAACTGCGAGGCTCACTTCGTAACCTGGTCAGGGGGGGAAAAAAAAAAAAAAAAAAAAGGAGGCAGAGGTCCAAGCCAAACCGCGAACAATGCTGCTTCAGTTCGTGCGTGCAACAAAAGAACCGAGGGAAGTTGTTTGAATTTCAGAGCACGTCCTCTCCTCACACAGAAGGATGGACTTTACATCCCCTCCTACCCC